>NC_043704.1:93538192-93790422 GCF_006229205.1 Suricata suricatta | reverse complement strand
ACGACCAGGCTGACACTGTAAAACTGAGTTCTCTCTCACCATTACAGATTTCCATAGGGGTGCAAAGATCAAAGATATTTTGGCCCCACTTATTTGTTTCACCTAGATGATGTTTGATTCTACCCATTTTCACCAGAAATATGCCAGTATGAGTGAAATTTTTATAAAAAGGTATTTTCTAGAGCCAATTCCATTAAGACAGCTCCTTGATTAATTTTCCATATATCTCAGTTAAAATCTTCCTCAGTGTATTTATTATCATTATTCTTTTACTAAAATGATCACCATAGGTTCCATTTCTTTCCTATGTAAATTTTATAACAAAGATTTATAAACCAATCACAATTTTTATCCATATTATCTTTCAAAGGTTTCTGTGGTCACTACTTCTTTCTACCAAGTCTAATTTGTCTGTATCAGTTTTAAAGATGTACATTTTATTAAGATTTGATTCACCTGTCAAGTTTTAGTCAGTAGCAAGTTTTACAGTGTAGAGTGTTAGCCTTCTTGCATATTTTTACGGAGATTATTTTCTTCCTGGGTTAATTTTTATACTTAAATTTCTACGAGCCAGAACTGTTCCATCTATGATAAATTTTTATGTTGAACATTTCAGGCTGTTTTGAGTTTTTGAAAATATTTCTTTTTGTTGTATTCCTTACAGATTGAATAAAAGATAACATTCTGTATTTCTTCCTTGGGCAATTTTATCTAGAATGGTGAGCAATTTCTCTTAGAGGGGTTCAGGTTTTTCTGTTGCATAGGATTGGTCTATTTTATTTTGAATCTTTTGTACATAGTTGCTCATTCTGGGTACCTTGTATTAATTGACCACACTGTTAATTTTTCTGTTACCAATAGTGGCTTTTGATTATGGAAAATTTCTACAAACTTCTACATGTTCTGATCACCTTTCTACAGAATTCTTTTTTTTTTTTTTTTAATTTTTGAGTTTATGTAAGTAATCTCTACACCCAATGTAGGGCTTGAACTCACGATCTTGAGATCAAGGAACACATGCTCTTCCATCTGAGCAGCCAGGTATCCCAAAATTCTTTTTAAAAGGCAGAGTGCCTTCCTTCACATACTATACCTGTTGCTCCCTACATGTGACTTCAAGCATCTCCTTAAATTACTTCAAGTAACTCCTTAAGGTACTTCTTAGCTCTCAAGTACAATGACTGCTCTTTGATACTTTGGGTGTTTGGCCTCTTGTCTGTCTACTATGACCCACCCTCCCAGCCATCCTTCTCTGTTCCCCTGACCATGTCAGTCTTCTGCTTTCAGTCTTTCGGAGTTCCCAGTTAACCAGAGGATAAACCCATGACCTACAAGCCTTCCTTTATCTGGTCCTTGTCTATTTCTCTAGCCTTATGGTTTCCACAAAACCTACCTTCCATTTCTAACACTAACAACATATGACTTCTAGTAGTTTCCTACACACATCATGCTACCAAAACCCTTGGGCAACTTTAGTATATCTTCTGTCGGTGGATGGTTCTCTTACATTCCCTGCCTCCCTCTAGGTAATCCATCATTTACACTGCAGCTCAGGCGCTCTCAAACCCCACCCTGGCCCCACCCGGGTGGTTCGTAGGTGGCGCTCCACTCTGCTTCCACAGCATCCCCTGCACACTTCTAGCCATGCATTCAATACACAGTCCTGCAGTTCTCAGATCTCCGGAATGCTGGCATTCAGGGGACATCCAGTAAATGTTTTATAAGTCAATAAAAGCTTTGTTTAACAACCCCCAGTAAACATTTCATTCAAGTTTATTATCAAAATACACCTCTTTTGTAAAGTGATGAGCAGTCAGTTATGAGAAGACTTACGACCATGTTTAAAGTGTCCTGAATAACTAATGTTGAGTTTTTTGTCTTTTTAAAATTAAAAAAAAAAATAGCATTGGGTTCTCTTTATATACAAGATGTGCCAAAACAGCTTTCTTATAATTGTTATTAGAGGATAATGAAAAATTTTGTTCAGCTATGTCACAGAACTTTATAGCCTGAAGAGTAAATTTTGATGTGTGCAAATTAAAAAAAAATCATTTTGGAGGATCCCAGGAAAGATTGTAGACTGTGAAAAGAGAATCTAACTGTATTACAAATGTATTAAAAATTTTTAATGTTTTTATTTATTTTTGAGAGAGAAAGAGAGCAAGCATGAGTGGGGGAGGAGCAGAGAGAGAGAGAGAGAGAGAGAGAGAGAGAGAGAGAGAGAGACACTGAATCCAAAGCAAGCTCCAAGCTCTGAGCTGTCAGCACAGAGCCTGACACAGGTCTGGAACCCATGAACCATGAGATCATGATCTGAGCCAAAGTTGTATGCACAACCAACTGAGCCACCAGGGTGTCCCACAAATGTATTTTAAAAATCTGAGTGGGGAATGGGGAAAAGTCTGACCTAAGCAACTCTGGAAATAAATGGAGTCCTGTAAGATTACAGGTAAAAGCAGCAGCTTGTAAGCACTCTCCTCTGACTGATAAGGTTGTTTCCCATAGGGTGCTGGTTAACCATTCTGACACTGCTCTATGTGTGGACTGGAAGTGAACAACAAGGTAAGTACTGGCAGATGGTGACAGCCAGGGTTCCCACTGTTGGAGTGGGAACCGACAAGTAAGAAAGGGGAAGAGGCTAGAAGGATCCATGTGGTAATGAATAAGAGTGGGAGATATCAGGGTAAACTTTTATTTAATGTAGCTACAGATGGCTCTATATAGAAATATTTATAGATATGTGTACATGATGGGTTAATATACACAAGATATATTTCCTTGCTCTGTCAGCTGAGAGGCCTCAAGAAATGACACACGAGAAGCAATGAGCACACCTAGTGCCTAATTTTGGTTCCAATATAATGTTCTAATAAAAGGCATCAAGGCTCCTAGGAGGGATGGCTGATTCCAGGACTATAACAGGAAATACACTAGCTAAGCCTGGAGCACCCTGTAGTGTCAGAAAGTAAAGAAGTCCTGGATGGGGAAGTATCAGCCATGCGGGTCAGAAGCCAATGGAAAGGGCTTCCAATGGTTGAAGGTGGAACAACGTGAGCAGCAAAATGAAGTAGTGGATTATAATCTGAAGTACAAGATAAATATCCATGAATCTATATTGATATAAATAAATGCTTGAATAAGTTAATAAATGGAGAAGAGATAAATCCCTGCAGAATAATTTCAAATAAATCATGTAAATACTCCACCCCAAAGGAACATAACTCTCTCTTCCTTAAGTGCAGGCTGTGTACACTGGCTTCCTTCCAAAGAGTACAGTATGGGGGGGGGAGGATTACATTACAGTAGAGACACCTGACAAGCATTACCTCAGCTGGATGATCAAGGTCAATGTTGTGTGCGTTGGTGGTATAGTGGTGAGCATAGCTGCCTTCCAAGGTCAATGTTAACAGTCCAAAGTCACACTGGTAGTACATACCCTTGATATGAAGTGATGTGTGACCTCTGTGATCTTTCTCCCCTGAATCCATAACCTTAGTCTAATCATGACAAGAACATCAGATAAATTCCAGTAGAGGGGAATTCTAGGATATTCCTAATCAGTATTCCTCAAAACTGCCAACTTCATTAAAAGGAAGGCAAGTCCAAGACACTGTCACAGCCAATAGGGGTCTCAGCAGATATAGGAACTAAATAACTAAATGTAACACAGTATCCTGGATGGGATCTTGATACTAAAAAAGGACTTTAGGTAAGTAAAACTAAGGAAATCTGAATAAACTTATTAAAATGTATCAATACTGGTTTATTAAGTGTAACACATATATGTACTAATGTAGAACGTTTACACCGGGGATATCTGTGCAGGGGGTGGGAGGGGTAACATGGGAACCTGTACCATCTACCCAAATTTTTTGTGAATTTAAAACTTCAAAAAAAACCTAAAGTTTATTAATAGTAAAAAAATGAAAAAAGGCAATGATTAAAAAAACACTAAGGCCAAAACAACTAAAACATTTTATAGTTAAGGTCATCCTTTGTTCTAAAAATTACTTCCCAGACAGAGTCTGGGTGGAAACAATTAGTTGTCCAAATTACTATAAAGACAATAACAAAACAAAACAAACTACTTCTACTGATTAGAAAGAAAACTATAGGATATTTATTGTGATTAGGCCACAGGTTTAGAACAATAATTTCCTCTAGTTGGACTTGTCAAAGTGTTCTGCAGGTACTGATTTAGTTCAATACACATTTATCAAACACCTGGCGTATGAAAGGCCCTTGGCCTGGCATTGGGTGGTGACATAAAAACTGAGGAAGACATGGCTCCTGAAACGAAAAAGGGAAGCACCCAGAAGAGCTTAAAAACATCACACGAATACTCAAAAACAAGGCAGGATGTAAATGGGAATGCAAACTAGAGGGAGAGGCCATTCCAAGAAATGGCGCAGCACCGGAAAAGTGCAAGGCATTTATTTACAAGAATTGAGAGGTCAGTTCGGCTGGAGCATATGTTGAGGCAATCATGAGCCCCAGGGATGCAAAGGGTCGAAGGGCACGAGGATACAACCTGACCGGAGCCACGCTTCTACAACACTAATAAGACCAGAGCTGGAAAAGTGGATGGAAGGGCAGAGAAGACCACAGGCGGGGAAAGGGAGCACTACACAGCCTGGTGGGGTGAAGGGGTCAGAAGCATGGCTTTCCAGTGATAGCAGAGAGAAGAAAACACACGACACGTGGCTTTCGTTGTCCAGACTGCATTTATAAGGCTGTATGCAGCTCAGGGACTTTGCGAGCAGCAGTAGTCACGATGGTTAAGACTGTGCCTCGCAGGTGCACAAACTTGAGGGAAGGTGCTGATACAAAAGGGTGGTTTTTTTTTTCAGCTTGCTCGATCTGATGTAAATCGACTTTCCTTCCCTTCCTCCTGTTCTATAAAGCTTTCATTTCTTCCCTTATTATAAAAATACTACATGCTTATCATAAAACTGGGGGTCTCACTTTTATAATTTTAGTCTATTTCCCTTCACCAATTAGTGTTCTATGCATGAAGCTTTGGGAAATAGTGCAGTTGGTTAGTTAGGGAAATAATCTTAGTTATATGCACTCTTAGTAGGTTCTGCCTTATGCTATAAATATGAAACCAGCACTGTACATAAAAAAATTGTTGTTTTGAACATTAGGATCTACAGCTGGTTGTCTGAATGGCTGGACTCCATTTCTGAGAAGCTCTTTTGTATATATTTCATGGCAGTGAATTGTGTTGCTATATATATATATACACACACACACATATATATATATATATCCCAGATATGTATGTGTATATATATATGGCTCTCAAAATATATAGCACAGAATGTAAAGGCTATCTTAACAAGATAAATTTTAACAGAAAATAAAGCTGATAAGAATGTACATAAGAAGTATTCTAACTCTGAAATACCCTATTCCAAAAGAAACAATAGTTTTATAATGGACATTTTTAATAGTGTGACATATACAACTATCCTGCTGCAGCATAACAGGCTGCGTGTATTTTATATTCACAAAATGCATATATTTGCCAAACTGGAATAAACACATACATACACACCGACACACTTGTATCCTGCCTTGTCTCTAATTGTAGCTCATATACAATTAAATATTTTTAAATGTTCTTCTGTGAACGATCACTTCAATCTGTCTAATTTACCAATTCTTCAAGAGCCGTGTCAGCTTTTGCCTCCATTACAAGATTCAGTGATAGCCTATTTATTACTTCTGGATGATAGTAATAGATCCTCTGCATTGCCTTTACCAGTGTCTGGTCTGTTCTTTTTATAAATCGTCTTGCTGAAATGATTTCTCTGAAACATAGCACTGATCATGGCATTTCCCAGCTCAAGAGGCCTTCAGTGGTTCCCAATGGCCACCTGATAAAGCACACACTTCTTGGTCTGGTTTCACCAGTCCAGACCACCCCCCAACTCTGCCCACGCACACCCTAAATTCCTACCAAAGCCAACCTTCTGTGCCTTTATGCCAATTTCCCCTGCCTGAGAGTCTCATATTACCCCATGTTCCCTTCTATCTTGACGAGAGTTATTTGTGAACATGTCTTTCTTGGGCTATAAACTCTATGAAGCCAGGACTTGCAATTTCAATTCAGTGCAACTAAATATAAATCAAAGTCACTGGAGACCACCTCTACTCCAGACTTCTTGCAAGGTGTTACAAGTAGAGAGATGAATGAGGCACAATCCTCACCCTCAGGGATCTCAAAGCCCAGAGAGGGAGACCTCATGTCATAAATAGCCTGATGCAGGCGCTACACGAAACTGCAGGGATACACTCAAGATCCAGAGGCCACAGAGCAGAAGATACAGGCTCTATCTGTGCAGGCTGAGCTGTGAGCAGGTGACTTCCAAAGGGACAGGGAGTGCCAGGCGGCAGAGAGGAAGTGTAGCATGGCCTATTCAAGCAATCCTAGAAAGGTGGGCATTTCTGCAGGGAGGGAAGACATGGATGTGCCCTGAGTGGCAGCAGTGAACTGTCAATGCCCTTGCAAAATATGACAGGACTTAAAACCCAAATGTGACTGAACATCTCCTCCAAGGCTGTCTTTGGCCACTCTTCCAAATGTTTATATCAGTCTGCAGTTTCCACATATAATTTTGTTTCTTTCCAACTAGAATACGAACTTTTAAAAGGCAGAATTTGCATGTGCACTTGCTGAATGTCTCCAAGCCCTCGGGATGGTGTGTAACACACAGCGGAAATTTTATCAGTATTTGAAATACATAAGCCATCCTCTTCCTGTTTGTTGTATGTTTAGTGTTTAAAGGGAATTCAAAACATCTGTTAGAAGAATTCACCAATGCTGAATCAAGATCAAAACTGAAAGGACCAGCATATTTTGTAAAAATGTTTTAGAATAGTGATTTTGCCTCTAGAACAATTTTATTTGCTGTTAAAAAAGCAATTTAATGCAATTTGTTGCAAATGTCATATTTTAGCATATTTATGGTTGTCAGTAACTGTGTAATCAAAAGTAACACAACAAGTATAAATTTTCAGCTGTGATAATTGGATTTGCCTCTCAGAATTGCTTGTATGTAATGACTGTTAGTCATTGGATGACATTCCCTACAGACTGGCCAGTCCTGCCTCTCCAGTCTCTGCCGGACAGGACAGTAACCTGTGACCCTAAATGGCATCTTATCTATGGGGAGCGAGTGTGGTGGGATGATCAATACTAGAGGTGGGCTAACGAAATGGAGGTGAATGAAGAGGGAGGCTAGAATAATCAGGGTCCCACTCTGTTAGATTTATACCAGATCGGAGCGACAGCATCTTGTGTGTATTTGGAGGAGAAAGCATGAAATGTATGTGAGTATGACTGTATGAATCTGTTTGTTTAAATTAGAGAAACAACAGGGCAAGAGGAATTCTCTTATAGGACCCTGCCCAATGAGAAAAAGAAAAATGAGCCTTTACCTCACTTAACCAAAGAAAAGAAAGATGTAGAGACTATAAATAATAAGGGAGATTTGGTGGACATATATACAGGTATAAATGGCCAAAAGAAGACTGCGAAGAAATGGACCGATGTATGTGGCAAAGTCACAGGCCACAGAGAAAAGGATCACACGAGAGCAACATTGAAGAAGAAGAAAATCACAACGGGGGTATATTTAAGTCACACACTCAGAAGGTCCTCTGCAGGATTACGTGACCTCTGATTCTTTTGCTGGGATGCTAACTCACACGGCCACATGCATTTGTGTTCCTCTTTCCCCCTCGTGTAGAGGTGTTGGCGATGATGGAACACACGTCTCATGCTGTTAAATTTTAACTTCTAAATGTCATTGCCCATAGTTCCACTCTTCCCGTACTTTTTATTCTTTATAATTTTTTTAAATGTTTATTTACTTATGAGAGAGAGAAACAGAGCACGAGCAGGGTAGGGGCAGACAGAAAGGGAAACACAGCCCAGCGTGCGGCTTGGACTGACAAACCGCAAGATCATGACCTGAGTTGAAGTAAGCCACCTAACTGACTGAGCCACCCGGGCGCCCCTCCACTCTTTGAGTTCTAAGGGGGACAGGCAAGTGCCAACAGTCTGGTTGTCACGATCATTTTCCCTAGAGATGTAAAGAACGGAGACAGTGTCACCAAAAGGAGAGTCAGTCCAATGAGAGTACCTGGATAAAGCACGTGCAGGTACAAACAGCACTACCTATTCTTCTAAGTGACTGTGTCTGTGTAGAGAGGTACTTATAGAACGATGCTCTAATAAAAACTCCAATCCTAAGAGTCAGAGACCCATAAATGATCCTATATTTAGTTGTTACTTCTTGTCCTTTCATTTAGGAGACCGAGCCCTCCCCAGCCAACATTGAAAAGTAGCCCTCTTACATCAGTCTGGGTATGTCACTGACAGCCACTGTTCCGTCATGGGCCTCGCTCTCTCCATCTTCCTCCTCTTCATCACTACTTTCCGACTCCTCACTAGAGGAGGAGTAATCAGTCACCTTCTTCAGCGGGCGGTTTGTTTCTTCAATCCGGAGCTCTCTTAATTCTTTGGCTAATGCCGTCAGATCCTACAAAAGAAAAGTTTGTTCAGCATATAGGAGTCATAGACACGACCAAAGTCACATTTCTCAGCAAGTCAGTGCTCCAGCTTAAGCAACAAGAAAAGAAAGCTCTATACAGAACGGTTACAAACATAGTTGCTGCATGGAACTCAGAAAACGATGTTTGTAGCACAGAGAAACTAGAAAAGAAAGATGAAATAAATTTAGACTTTGCTCAAAACCAATTGCTAGACTGAAACGGCTCTGAATGTACGTGCGTATATATGTGTGTGTGCGTTGTGTGTGTACACATATATACAAACATTGGGTTCTCATTTTATTTTGGGGAGGTGAAGTTGGTCACCTTCAGAGTTCATGGGAAAACACAGGGGATTAGCAATTGTTCCCCAGTATTTTGGGTCTCCTGCCCAACCCATGGTCATGGCTTCTCCCCTCTTTGACTGCTACTGTACCAAAAATCCAGCATCAGTCACAGAGCGGAGCAATTCCCAAGGTTCCAGCTACTAAAATGACTCATTTGGTGTGTCATCATTCTCTGGAGAGCAGAGGCACCACATCAAATAATGGCCCACCCCAAAGCCTAGTGCCACTGGAATTTATAGCCACGGAGCTGAATTAATCAAGAGGAACAACAATGAAAAAAGAGAAAAGAAAAAAGAGAAAGGAAAAAAAAAAAAAAGAAATTCTCTTCCAGAATGATAGGTGTTTCATTTTCTTTTGTTTAAAATTACAGTCACCTGGCAGAAACCCTCATGAGGAATACCAAAGTGCATGTGCAAACACCAAAAGGGAAGAGATCGTTTTTCAGTTTTCCATGAGTATGATGCAATCTTTAGCCTTAAGGATGTGATGATGGGGTATTTAATCACCAGGCACATTACAGGCAGTGTGCGGAGTCTCTGACTACCTTTTATTTCACATGCTTTCAGAGCAATGCAGAGGGAAGCAGTTCTGCAAAAGCATGGCCGCTCTAATTTGCATGGGTTAGACTGCCCATGGCACGTAGCATGCAAATGAGGAGAAAGCAATTTGACATCAGTCTTACCATTTCTCCCTATATTAGTGACCCATGTGGGAATCAGAGCATTCAGTGAGAGACAGGGGATTAGGGAGAAAGAAACTCATTGAAAGATACTAAATCCCGCAGTTTTCGTATGGCCATATTCTCTCTTTATTTCAATTCAGAAATGTATTTGTCCAATTCACCTGATGTAAGATTAGAGCCATTTAGGTGATCTAAATGATATCTGATAATCTGTCCTAATTGGTTAGAAGAAAAACCATGATAAATGTGTATAGCTAAATTATAAATATAATTTTATATTGAGGAGATAACGAATCATCACGTTTCTTTACTGTCACCTGTATATCAGGCATTAGTATGTTGGTTAAGACTAGGAGGGGAAAGGTTTCAGGTGTTTCATTTGGTGCAGAAATTTAGGATGGTCAAGGTGGTAAGTGAAGGGGTCATTTCTTTCTCATTTCATAATAAAATCAAAGGAAATCACAACTTTTAAATTTGTTCTGAAGTCACTTGAATTGAAGCACTTGAAAAAGGGTAGTTTCTGAAAATTCAGATTGTCCATTTCCCACCCAAACAGGCTTGCTGGGCTTTTACACACATGCACACACGCATGGCTCAATCTCAGTGGATATATCTACCCCATCTGTGAAAGTGAAAACAGAATTGTATTAAAGAGACTCAAAGGTGTTTAAATGTAATGTACACCATTAAAGAAGAAAATTGCCACATCGACAGAATTTTATACAAATCTACTTCTTGTTTCTTTGGCAAGAATTTGGGCCAAATTAGGAAAAGCCAATATTCAAATTTCAGCTTATACTCCTTATTTCTTTATATTGCCAATGTTTATCTTTATCAAATTGAGAAGTAAGGGAAGGGTAGGCAATACGTGAGCACAGTGGGAAATATAGTTTAGATATTTGTTAAAGCTATGAACAGAAAAGGGTATTATAATTGTCCAACCCAGTAAAATAATAACATAAATTTTTCATTTTGTCTTCTAATTTTAGGAGCATGTTAGGTCTCACCAAAGAATATAAAGCATTTGAAATGTTACTTATCATTAAAAATGCATTTTAGTATCATTTAAAGAGAGAATATGGTTTAAAATAATTTATTTCTAATGCCAATAATTCTGAGTAAAATATAATGATATTAGCTATGATTTATTTAAATTTATAATACGTTTTCCCCGTGGATTCATTTTCCTTATCTTTGCTATTTCACGACAAAAGAGATTTTTAAAAAGTCAAAACTATTTAGAAATGTTTAGCTTGTTCAAAGCCCATTAAATTAAAGAAACTCTCATTTGTAAAAATGACCTAAATTTTTCTAAACACTGTATCTAGGAAAAGTTTAAAGTTCTGACCTGCTTTATAATTTCACTTTTAATTTGAATTTTTATGTTTGTTTCTTCATTATTAAAAAGTTATCTTTCTTGAAACACTGGAAGTAATTGCAAATTCCTTTTAAGTTTACTTGGTAACAGCTTGGATGGGGAGACGTATATGAGACTCCCAAGGTAACAATAATGAGTAACCCGAAGGTAATACCCCAGTCAAAGAAAATTAATCTTCCATTGCCAATAGTCTACATGCTTAGCTGTAGTCTTGTTCCTTATCCATCCACTCTGGAAAAATTTACAATAGTAAAGTTATAGAAAATAGACACAATCTAAAATTGACACCATTGGGTTCAGATCCATTTTCATACATTTTATTTTCTGACAATACCAATTTTCTCCATATAATGAGTTTTTGTGGTAATTTATTGCTTGGCTGTCTCAAGCCTGGAGCTAAAAAAAAATTTTTAAAAAGAGGAGAAAAGTGCTATTTAGCATGAAAATATTTGAGAAATACAGAACTAAAAAAGAAATACAGCAAAATGGTAAGATTTTTGACTATAGAGTAAATGTGAAGATAGGAGAATCTTACCCAAAGGCTTATTTGATGTAACACTTTTTAGAGTTAACTTGATATATATTTTTTTCATTAAAAAACTCTTATTTAACATGACAATTATGCATACTTTACCTCAAAAGGTGCTCTTTTAGGTCTCTTTTTAGAAACAATGTAGTTTATTCAGATTTTAGTTCAAGTTTTTGAATTATTAAAGGTCAAAAGTTTTTAAGCCAGTCTTTTTTTTACATATGAAAATAATTTATCTCATTTTTAGGAAATCTTAAGAAGTGACATTGGGAAAGTTACTTAACTCAGGCATCGTCATCTGCAAAAAAAAAGCTTTTAGACACTTGCTGTTGTTAAGTTCTGTCCCACCTATGGGTGTGCACTGGACTTTTTCAGATTCTTAGACAGTAACAAAAATAAAGTGCTAACACCAGTATTTGCTTACGTATCTAATCTTCATGTCATATGTTTAGCTACTAGAGTGAAAAGAATATTCTCAGTGATCGTACTCAATAATCGCAGACTATACTGCACAATCTTATATTCTATTAGAAAGGATTTCTAAATTAATGGACACTCCCTTCAGTCTGATTTTCATGAACAATCAAACCATTAAAATAACAAAAACAAGCACCGTGTTTTCCAAGTTTTAAGACTTTCCATTTCAATCCTGGGTTATCTAAATGGCAAATCACTCATTATGGAAGGAAGCCATATGGAACCCTATGACTGAAGATGGAAGAAAAGTCTAACTCAAGGTTTCTCAACTGTGGCACTACTGATGTTTGGGGCCAGCTCATTCTCTACTATGAGTGCCTCTCCTGGGCATGGTAGGATGTTTAAAAGCATCTCTTTGCTCTACACCTAAGACACCAGTAGCACTGCCCCCCACTTCCAAGTTGTGATAACCAAAACCACCCCCAGACTTTGCCAAATATCCTAAGGGGAGGGAGGGGGATGAAGGGAAAAGGGGAGAAGGAATCATCCCTGGAGGAGAACTACTGAGTTAGGTAGAACCAAGTAATCCTGTATTTTTAGTGGCTTAGATCAGTGATATTCAAGGGGTAGGTAAACAGAATCATCTGGAGGGCATTTTCCAATGACACATGGCCCCAAGATTTTAGTGTGCAGCTACATCACATCAATTACTTATACGTCTGTTGCTGCCTCTCATCTCTGTCCAGGGTATGAGAGTAAAGCAAAATAAATAAAGCAATTTTTAAAAGCCTAAAATATCCTGGGTTAACTAGATGAAATCCATTTTCCTCATGACAGCCATCTTCAAGCTGATTTTTGTACCTGTGAGATTTCCCTTGAGTTGTACACACACAACCCTTTTCCTAGCAGCCATAGCACCAGAATATTGTTCTCGGTCTTCAACTATTTGGGAGAAAATTGATAAAAGTTGTGATGATTGCTGTCCTTCTGACTATGATGAGGGAAAGGGCAGGGCTATGGTACAAAGCAATGGAAAATGTTCCTCGTTTTCCTCTCTTATAAATGCCATCCACACACTGTAGATACCTAGAGCCTCATTCTTTTATGAACAGTCATCTTTTACCTAAGAAATAACATTCTAAATGACTCTGAATGGGAAGGCAGTCCTAATTCTGAAAGAGAGAGGGTTTTTGGTAAAGATCAGAAACACAGAATCCTGCTTCCTGCCAAAATGGCACCATGCCACGGGCCCAATCTAGCATGAAGGCAGCCTCTTGGCTTTTTCAAAATGTTCTTGTACATGTGACCTTGAGTGATCCTAATCAATCTTATGATTGATGAAGAGCAGGTGCCGTCATCTCCATTTTACATATGAAGAAACTGTGGCCCTGAGAGGTTATGAGACTGGTCCTGGCCAGGTATTTATTGGGGGAGGGGGGCCTAGAATTTGAATGCAGCTTGTTGATTCCAAAGCCAGTGCTTTTTCCATATCGTTTCACAAAAATGGTGCTCAGCAGAGCTACAGCCTTAAAGCCATAATAGTAGTCTTCAGATTCCATGCACTTAGGACTCTTTGCAAGGCCTGTCTCTTAGAAAAACCAACAGCACAATTCCACTATGCTGTATTCATGCAGGTCTGACAAACAGCAGTAAGGCAGTCATCCTTCTTAGCAAGCTACCTAAGATTGACAAAGCCATATATTTTTCTAATGGGGAAAATGTCTCTGCAGATAAGGAAATAAAGTCACTTAACTCACCAGGATTCATTAACTAAAGTTGATGTTGCTGCTTATGCTGTAGTTAATGTCCCACAAAATTAATCTAACAATACCCTGTAACTCCTTCTTCACAAATCACACACTATAAATTTGGAGTGCTTTAGAATGATGTCTCTTTCTCTGTTAGTAAAACTGCCATACCCTCGCGAGGCTGATAGCAAAGGTTAAGAGCTCGGGCTTTGCTATTGGAAGATGCTGGAATGAAAAACTGCCAATAACAAAGCACTAATGCTTATCTTAAGCCAGACTGGAACATTGGAAAAGTGACATTTTGGCCTCGAAGGACAGTCTCTGGAACTTTACAGAGGTCTGAGGGCCTCTGGCTGGCTGCCATTGCCTTCCAGCAGACCACTCTGGAGGAGTCAACTTTAAATCTGTGATCCAATAGGCCACTTTTCTGAATGTCAACATCAGGAAATCACCTGTATATTTACATCTTGTGACAGCATGACCAAGAAAAGGTAATACTAACCTCATCTATAGCTTTCTTATAGCTCTGAGAAAGGAGGGACGCAATCCAGAAGCCACGGGAGGGGGAAAAGACAGAAGAAAGAGAGCAGGTTAGACACAAAATGGGAATTGTTAGTACACAACCGATAAGCGCAAAGTAGCAGACAGAGCGCCAACCTGGAATGGGACAAATTCCTCTCATTATTACTCTCACTATGCTTCCTTCCTTTAACATGTAAAACCCAGAGTCTTCTCATTCATTTCATAGAAAAAGTAAATTCCCAGATATTTTAAGTAAAGTAAGTGGAGAGAAAGTAACTCATTCCAAGTTAATTTCCAGCTTTCAAATGTCAGCCCCCATGGGCTTATTCCTTTTGCTAAAGCTCTCTGCGGTCTGTCATGTCTAGCAATGAAGCAGGCCCCCAGTCAAACCATGCTTATCATGTTTTGGTCCAGAAAAAATATAGTCCTAAAGGCATGAGAAACAGCAAAAATTACATTAATTCATATGGAAAATAATATGGGGAGAGGGCAGAGTAGACAATAGAAACCCAAAGAAAGTGCCCACATCCCTTCAACTGCTAGCTTGAACATATTTTTGCCAAAGCTGCCAAGTGGAAATTATGTAATGACAGGAGTTATTTCACCCCTTTTTTATTCTTTAAAGTAGTGCTAATGATCAGCAGAATGCCTACTGGAAGATAGGCAATCTGAGATCTGCCCAGTTCTTTCCGAATCAGGTATGACTTCCTTCTGGATACTTCTAGCATCCATTCTTATTCATCTCAGTAAGTTTTGTTTCACAGTCATGGGTGTATCCCCAGCTACTTCATCCTGTGGCTTCTCCGGTAATTTAAAAGAGTTCAAAAGCACTCACAGCTGGCCGACTAGGTCGAGTAATGTCCCTGGATTCTTCTGGCTTCACCTTGGAAGGCTCATGGGGGAGCACAGGTGATCCTTCCGACTTACTGTTGGCTAGGAAGAAAGACAGAGCAAGAAAAATAATGACCATCAAAAGTGTTGACTCAAGTTCTCAAGTTCTGTGGTGAGTCATCCTTCAGGATTACTCAGGATACATCATTCACAGGCAAATCCTCAAACACATCCGTGAAAAAATTGTTAAATGTTCAGGCAAATGCACTTAGGCTTGTAACCTGGAAGTCACAATTAATAAGAAAAACTAGCAAGCACTACCACCACCACCACCATTTCCTGAGTGCTAAATGTGTGTCAGGCTTAATGCTGAATGCCTTCTATGTCAACTGTCTCATCGAATTCTTGCTCCAACCTAATGTATGGCACTCGTTTCCCATTTCACAGTTCAATACAGACTTAGAGAGATGGCATACTAGCCTAAGGTCACCCTGAAATTATGGGCAGAGCTGGGATTCTGTCTGGATTATCCAAGTCCTATTCTCGGTAGTACACTACACCAGCTTCCGTGTTAACATTCTATGGTTAGTTTCTTCTTTTACCACTTACCCATCAGAGTAGGTTATTTTGGGGGAGTGCTGTGGGAAAAAAAATAGAAACCTATTTTATGTGATGGGATGGTTTTTAAATGGGGGACGGGGGTTGTCTGGGTCCTTCAAGGAAGAAAGAATGAGGTGGGGACAGGAAGGAGAGTATTAGTGACAAAGAGGAAGAGCCTCAGAATAGAGGATGGGGGAAGGTCCCCCAACAGCTACGGAGTGAAGAGTATCTCTCAGATTTTTTTTGTAGGTATGGAAGAAACAATCTGGCATCGGAGAGATTCTTTTGCTTTAAAGTGGTCTTTCCTGGGCAGAAACAATCAGGGATACAACAGTGTTTTTAACCCAGAGGAACTAGGGGCCAAAGGAAAGAAGATAAGAGTTAAACCCAAACCAGATCAGAGAATTACAATGATATGTATAACTTTAGGTTTTTATTGCTTGCTCTAAGGATATTAAGATGCTTATGAATAGAAAAAAGATAAATGAATGGCAGTTTCCTCAATGAAGTACATTTATATTTGGAGTAAAGCAACAGAAGTACAAGTAGCTGTGGGCGGCACCACTGAGGTCGGAAGAATGCATATGGGGGCAGCCATATCCCAGTCCAGTGACATGGGCACCACATGCCAGACTTCAACCTTTCCAAAATAGACAGACAGTGATTTTACTTATTCAAAACCTTAAAAAACTAGTATGTGGCAAATTATGATTGTGGCTAACGGAGAGGCTAAGAAAAAGGGCTGGCGGTTTTTCTCAGAGCACAGTAATTTGTTAATATTTATCAAATTACGCTTAAAAAAGTTCTGGTGTTTATTACTTGAAAGCAAAATTATCTTCTGAAGGTTATTCAGAAAGTACATTTTGATTAGCTAGAAGAAATGTGTTGTCATGTGTAATTAGCTAGACATGCTAATGTTTCTCACAAGCCTCCTCATTAATGAAAACTAAACAGTGATAAATGACTTGAATAAATGGTCAGAAAAGCTCGCTTTTTATCCCTCTTTGGTAGGAATAACTAGAAAAGTGAACTATACTTTCTAAGTCAAAAAGTTTATTTTTTCTTTAAAATGTATATGTATTCTACATTAGTCTTTACTAAATTCCACTTTGAGGGATTCCTAGTATTATGAACTATATTCACACACAAAGGGAAGATAGGCATAATGGGAAGAGGATACCTGGGAGTACATGAAACTCTAAACAGGCAACAAACGGAAATGGGAATTCAGGTGACTCAAAAGTAATCATATTTTCAAGTAAGACCAACAGTCCATGATCTTCCCAGAAAACAAGGTGATCTGCCATTAGAAAAGATTTTGTGCACACTGTGATGTCACACTTATATATAACTGGGGATGGTGGCTCACTCATCTAAGGAGATTGAAGATCCAGGCAGTGATAGGACTCTGTGGCATCACACAGTGGTGGCCACGCCAGGAGCAGGAGTCACAGAAGTCAAGAAGTAAATGGATTCCAGGCCCAAGGCTCTATCCTCCAGGCAATGTTGTCAGGGAAAGGTAGGGGAAGGCTTACCTCGAACTCTGGTCCGCTCACTGGACCCCGCTTGTGATCCAGGCTGAGAGCCTCCTTGGGAGCTGGGCTGGGAGCTAGGGGTGCTGGAGCTGGAGGAACTGCCGCTGCTGGTCCTCTGCAGGGGGCTCTCCAAGATGGGCTCCGTTCTCCGAAGGTCAGGGTTACTGTGCGGAAGGCAAAGCATGGTGATTACACCCTTGAGAACCTCCCAGCCTTAGACCCTAGTCCAGTCCAGTCCCGCCCCCAGGGCCAAGGAGCAAAGAGAGCACTTGGGTGACGCTGCACGGAAGGGGTCAGTGGAAATGACAGTCATGTCGTCCTCTGTGGAGCGCCCAGCCAGATACTGCTGGATGAGATGAACTCTTGACCCAGCTCCTGGGTCACGACACTAAAGTATTAGCTCTGAAATGGTGCTTTTCAAAGGAGGCTTTCTTTGAAACCCTATTCCTGTGTTCATTGTCAAAAACAAAAACAATAACAAAACCCACAAAAAAACAATAAGAAAAACTTGAAAAATATTAAAAGATTAAAAAAGGGAAGCAACACATGTAATCTCTGATGCAAGAGACATCCAACTATATTTTACTATTTGTATAGCATCTTCTAGACTTTTGTATATACAGAACCATGCTGTATGTTCAGTTTTGAAGCCTGCTTCACTCCCCTTCCACTCCCAATACAGCACTGGAAAGAAGTTTGCAGCTTCTTATGCTTATAAGAATAATAATGGCTGTATAATAGTCCAGTATATAGATGAATTAGTTTAACTGTTCCTCTACTGCTGGATATTAAGGTCCTTCCAATACATTGCCATGACGTGACACTGAAATAAGTATCTGCAGGCACTGCATACCCAATCACATCTCTTTCTTGGAACTAGGATTGTTGGGCGGAAGGACATGAACAGCGATGAGTGTGTTGCATATGGTTTTGTATGTGGGTGTGTAACGGTATTGCTGGTTTTCGCTCAAGTGTATGAAATGGTCCATCTTACTGAATTCCTACCATGTTTATTATGAGCAGTTTGCTACTTTGTAAAAATAAAAATAATCTATCTTGTTTTAATGCTGTTTTAAAACATTACTGTTGAGGTAGAATAATTCTTATTCACATTCACTTGCCATTTGTAATTCTTCTGTGAATTGCTTAATCAAGTTCTCTGCTTATGTAGTTAGAGGTATATTTGCATTTTTAAATTCCTTTCAGTAAGTCTATATATACTTCGGCTATTATCAAAGGGAGGTATGTTTTAAAATAATTATTATTGGGCACTAATTCAGGAACAAATACTTGTTCTAAAATCTTACTGTTTGTTCACCTTCATATCTTAACTGCCCCCCAAACAGTGGTATTTATTTGCTCACTCAGTTGGTCTATACCAAGCACTGGATGAGGCATTTGAGATACGGTAATGAACAAGACACAGTCTTGTCATCTGCCAGTTTAGCCAGATGCAGGCACCAATTTCCTCCATGCTTTGCCTGCAGTGAGCACAGGGAAGCATGGGAGCATGGACAGAGCCACCTAGGTCACTTCTGGAGATCACAGAAGCTGTCCTATGGGAGTGGTGGGAAACGGCTGCTGCGGTATTTATGATTTGTTATAAAAATAAGCAGCATCCTTAAAGTTTCCACAAAGCTCTTCCTTTTAAATCTGCAACGTATAGGCCTTTTCACTTATATAATGCTGGGCCTAAATAAAAAACTTCATGAAGCCTGCAACTCCAAGCTCAAATCTACTGCCATCCACCTGCTGAGGCCCCTACATGTTTCCAGTGTCTTCAGTTCTCTAAACAGATTGCACATCTTTGCTAATAGAGTCGCCATAGTGTGAGCCTAGACTTTGATTTTTTAGTGCAGTAAGTCATGTTAAAATATGATTTTAAGTTTTCATTTTTCTTGCTTCAATTCAAGAATGTCAAGTGCACACTGAACTGTGGTGGGTATCCCACATTTCATGTATAAAAATGAAAATAATACGGTCTCTCCCCTTGAGACGCTTGCATTTTAGTGTACCAGAAACCTGGCCACAAAAGAACATCATAATAGCAGCAACTAGACCAAAGAATTTCTTTTTGAAAACATAGTAAGAACTTTGCTTTTTGGTGATGTATCTGCCAAAAACATTTGATTGGGTTAGAAAAAATTTTTAAATACTGGGTTATTGGAAGATTTGGCTGGTGGCCCTGGAAAACGTATATAAAAATAAATATGTCCTTATAACTTATTAATTTTTATCATATAAATATAGAATTTATGACAATATTTATCTTAAGATTCTATGGTAAAGGAGTTGCTAAGTCAACCCAACAGTATGATCAACTGAAGCGGAAGTGATTATCAAGCTTAAGGAAAATGTTTAAATTCTCAATGTTTTTATAGGACTCCTTTGCACAGTAATTATTTTTCTGAAAACTGTTAGCACTTAATTGGTTGAAATAGATTTGGATCCATACTGGAAATAGCTCTGATTTGGAGAATACCTAAAATGATAAATGTATAAGACTTACGCAGTATCCTACATTTTGAATTTTCCTTAAAGAAACAATCTTATTCCCTTTTATTCCCAAATAATAAATTTTTTTCCATGGTCTTCTTTTATTAAACACTAGTGGTCAGGAATTATTTATATATAATTAATAAAGTCCAGAGATATTTTTTCTAAAAACTGCATTGCTAGCCAACTGTATTACAGCTTAAAGGTGATGGACACACTAAGGCTTCTTGGTGGTTGCTTTCGTTTTGTAGAACGGTAATATAGTGTTCTTTGTATTAAAAAAAAAACAGCTATTGCGAGAAGGGTGGCTGTGAGCTCGGAGATATTTTTCTCTGGTAGCAGGATCCAGCTATTTGCTCGAACACAGCACTCCTTTGATAATTTAACCAATACCTTTCTGTGAAGCACCTACTTTGTGAGACTTGTGGGACCAGTGGAAGGGATGAAGGAGAGCACGGGTCACAGTTGCAAGGTGTAACATAATTCGAGATGTGAGAAATGGGCAGCGGAGACAATGGTGAAGAAGGCAAATCGCTGTATGCTATGTGTGAAGGAGCCCGTAAGTGTTGTTGGAGTTTGGGGAACGAGGAGTGCAGCCTGGAGGGATTGAGGTGGTGGCACGAAGGAGACAGGACTTGATTGGGCCTTTGAGGAATAAGCAGGAAGTCTGGGGGAGCCCCTGAGCAAAGACGCAGGGGCTGTGGTTTTTCTGGGGCTAGCTGGTGTAGAGAGGACACCACCCTGATGGAGCACTAAGTCTGTGTTAGGATACCCTGGAAGAATGGGTCGTCAGAAAAAATGGGTGGCTTATGCAGCAGTGCCTGTAAAGGCCGGCACAGCACACAGATCTCCCAGACAGGTGTCTGGGTGACCAGATGGGAGGCTGCTGCCATACTGATGATGAGGCCTGGGCCCGGGCTGTCAGAGAGGGGCATGGGCATCGTTAGAACCAGCTGGGAAGTGCATGCATCTCTGATGGGGCTCCGAGCCTCTTCTGGCATGAAGTTGATTGGATCCCATGGGTATTAAATCCATGACCTGGGCCTCATTAGCACAGGTCCTTCCCACTGGAGCTAACCAGCATGGGTACTGATCTTAATATGTTGCTATTTTTTGCTGCTGGAGACTGAAAGAAGTATATCATTTCTATATAACCACACATAGAAATAGGGGAAACTTCAAAATGCTTTTTCTACATATTTTTTGAAATATATTCTTAAAATTTTTATTAAAAATATTTTTTAAACATTTTAATTTATTTTTGAGAGAGAGAGAGAGAGAGAAAGACAGAAGGGAGGGGCAAGGAGAGAGGGAGAGAGAATCCCAAGCAGGCTCCACACGGTGAGCACAGAGTCAAACTCACGAACTGTGAGATCATGACCTGAGCTGAAATTCAAGAGTTGGTTACTTAACTGAGTGAGCCACCCAGGCACCCCAGAAAATATAAGTATTTTGATTCAATGCCATACCATTCATATTTTTCTTTTCCTTATTATGTAGTAATTTGGTTTGGCCTTAGGGCCAAGAGGTCTGAGATAAATGCTCTTAGAGGGAATTTCAGAAGAATTCTATGAAATAATAGATTTCTCTTGTTCACATATTAACTGAAACATAAAAACTTGAAAACATTCATATATATTTCTTCAAATGCTAACTTTTAGTTTTCAGACATTCGCCATCCCACAGACAATGCTGTTTGGCTGTAAAACACACAGTAAAGTGAAACTGTGGCAATTATTTCATTTACTTGAATCATATAAAAAGTCAAAACAGAAAATTAGGATTACAAAGTGATTTCTTGGCCCAAATACTTGCGCCAAGTTTGTAATTAACTGGCTGACTGCCAAAATTCATTTTACTTTGTTCCTTGATGACACAGCCAATGAGAACAAATGAGCCATAGGAAGATAGGTTTGGGATGGGACCGAGAATTATTTTTTTAATTAAGCATTTAGTCATTGGGTTTTGACTGGGTGTTTCTGGCTTACTTTAAATCTTTTCATATTCTGAATGTACTTGTTTGATAAAATTTTAATTTGCTTTAAAAGAACACATGAATCAAAGTTAAATATTATAGTACCTGGAATTTTTTAAAACAATATTTTAAAAATAGAACAAATCAAATCTTGATTTAAACACAACTAATCACTTTGACAGCATAAGGCATCTGGGAGCCCAAACAGCAGGTAAGAACTGCACACTGATCTGCATATGCATGAGAAAGCAGGACAGGAACAGGTGTGTGGGGTTATGGTGACGGGGTGGAAACTGTCAAAAGCACCTAATGACATTAGACCCAGCTTGAGTAGGAAAGTTTTGTGGCTATAAATAGGTTCCATGGGACAAAAACCTTTAAAAGGTAGTCAGTACTATAAGATGAGAATCAATAACCATAGAATTAAGAGGAGCTATTAACATTCTCACTAAATTACATGGTGGGAAAAATGGAGGCAAAATGGTGTCATGTCAGTCAACAAATCAAAAGTCCCCTTCCCTCTGGGAACATGAGGCAGCAACAGCAGCTATGTTCACTGCGAAACAGGTAAGCATGGCATGGTCCTTAAGAGTGTGGACTTCGGTGCCACAGAACGGTTGTGGACAATGGTTCAAATGGTGGCTCTATCACTTAAAACTCTTGTCACCTCAAACAATTTAGTTAACTTGTGTTTGAGGTGATCATAGCCACTACCTCAGAGAGTTGTTATATGGTTTAAAGTTTATTTGAGAATGAGAGCATGTACACACATGAGCAGGAGAGGGGCAGAGAGAAAGAGAGGGAGAGGGAGAATCCCAAGCTGCCAGTGCAGAGTGAGACACAGAGCTTAATCTCAGGGATGGCAAGATCATGACCTGAGCTGAAATCAAGAGTCAGACGCTTAACCAACCGAGCCACCCAGGTGCCTATTACATGGTTTAAATTAGTGGCCATTTGAGGTGCACATTGAATGGTGCTTCACAAATGAAGATGTTCCAGATGTGTTTATTAAATAAATAAATAAATAAATAATCACCACAAACCAAGCAGAGGGCAGGGACGCAAGGGGTTTGGTTGCCCAGTAACGCTTTCTTGACCAGCTAACGCCAGCATAGCTGTACTGCTTGACACATCCCAATTTGCAAACGTGTTCTTTATAGGGTTCTTGATTTGGTGTAGTATGTATAGACAGGGGAAGTGGCATAATAGGGAGTTGTTTTCTGGGAGAAGGAAGGCTTTTGAAAATAGTCAAGCTCTACTTTTTCCCCCACATTAGAAGCATGCTTGCATCCTCCCATTTTAACTCACCTCCAGGATTTTCCATTTAGGGTGCCAAGCAGTTTACTGGCTTAAGCACACTGTTTCCTACCTTCTCAGAAGTTAGCGCACATTCTGCAGTTACTATAGAATATGCAATTATCTTGTACCTAGTACCCTGAGGTCATTAGTACTTAAATTTAGGAAAGTTAGCTTTTTAGCCATGAGGCTCGGCTTTCTATTCTTCCTTTTTCCTCCTGGTTTAGCACAAAAGTGTTTATTTCTCACTCATATCACATTATACACAGATCAAACTGGTCTCCTTGGTGGTTCTTCCCAAGTGGGGACTCAGGGACCCAGGTCCCTTCTATGTTCAGACATTGTTGCCTTAAATTTGGGGTCCCTCTGTTTACTACAAAAGAAGAGAGCCTCTGTCTTCTTTTGTGTTCTTTAGATAAGTTAATTCATGTATTTAACTCAAAGCAAAAGAAGAAAGCAAGGCAAAAAAAATCAAATTTTGCCCCTAATAATGCCTGTAGCTCCAAAGAGTAGCAGGCATGGTATATCCTCTGACCCATGTGCTCTAGACTCAGCCGGTCTTGGTTGATGCACTGTCTTTCAAGGTCCCCTGCATCCCCGAACACAGCAGGTCCTTAATATACATTTGCTGAATTTAGCAAATGAAAAAGAATAGTAACAAAACATCCTGAATTTGTCCTTTATTAAATCTGTGCTTTTTCTTAGGATGACTTCTCACTTTGCCAATTTCCTACTCTCCCTTGAGGATAATTTTAAAGGCCAGAAGGATAAAAAGGATACTGACCAATGCAAGAAATATAGCTCATAAACATGGTAAAGGATCAATTATTTAAAAGCAACCCTTTGTTATGGCTTCATGGATGGCCAGGCTTGCCCATGTGACTTGTGGTCGCCAGTGGGACCATCAGCAAAGATGATGCAAGCGAAGGCTTGAAAAGCGCTCCTGCACTGGAGGAGGTAACGAAGACCAGGATGAAAGACCACATGAAGGTACAGCTGACCCATGAGTTAAGTGCAGCTGCAGAAGTAAGCCCAAGTGAGACCAGCACAAAACTGATTAGCCAACCCACAGAGTCGTAAGAAATAATAAATTGTTACTATTTCAGACTACTAGCTTTTAGGGTGTTTTATTATGAAACAAAGGCGATCTAATCCAACAAACCAAAATCCTGAAGTAATAAACAGTAAATAGCCAAACAGTAAGTAAACCAAATCCAGAAGCTTTAAAAAATGCAATCCAATTTAGAGTGGCAAAGTCTGATTCATATCTTAAGTGTTGGTCACTTGGGGATAGCAAGAAGCAGGGGTTCGGTAGGATTACTCCACATGGCAGAGATGCGGATTCGCCACCCCCTCCCCAACGATCTCTCTGATTTTCATTGTAGGTAAATAATTATTACCTCTTAGCTCCCTCCCTCCCTCCCTTCTCTCTGTAAGTCGAAAAATGTTAGCTGTCTCACAATGTTTGCATTCTTTGGACAAAGTATACATTTAAGTAGTTCTGAGGGAAAAGCTCATGTTTTACAAGCCACTGACCATCAAAAGCCAACTATCTTAGGCCCTAATGTCATTAAAATAACACTTCAGAGGGAACAAAGAGCTGCTTCTTATTTGATTACATAATGATAGTTCTCCTTTTGGTTGATAGAAAGGAAAAAGACTTTAGTTGAAATGATGCTTGATCTATTGCAGCTCAAATTCTGAGCACCCAATCCAATGAACGGAGCCTTGAGGGCAGGGTCCAAAGGATCAAGAAGCACTGGTAATTGGGGGCTTACTGCTGCTCGAAGCGGGGACTGACAAAGTTCCGCCTGGGATCCCAGGACCTGCGCTCCTTTGGTGCCGGTCGTCCTCAGTGCTGCTTAGCAACGCCAGCTCAGGCTGAAGCTGGTAAGTCACTGGGAAAAAACGGCTCATTCAGAGCTTCCGCTATTGGCAATCTCACTCAGAATGGGCTAACTCCTTTGCCCTGAAGGGATTACTGTTCTTAGTACAGCTCCATCTTATTTTTGGACTGACCTCTTCTTAAGCTCTTTACGTGAAGAGGCAAATTAAAGCTTCTCGATCAAAAGCATTCCTTGTATTAAAGATACGTACAAATAATCATAACTTCCATTTCCAGTCTCTCGTTCTTACTAGCTAGGGAGAGTCCTTCTCTTATGAACACAGCGATGAAGAACATAACAGCCTCCCCAAACTCATCCTTTTTATAGTCTTAGCAGAGACCATTTGCTAGTTCAGTTGATCCTAAAAAATGGTGTATTCCTCATGAAAAATCTGAGGGAAGCTCGACGGACTGGAGCAGCAAACAGCATCTGTTACCACGTAAATCAGCTCAGATCCAGTAAAGATACTGTTTACTTTCCAGATTCTCTTGAGACCTCGACACCAACTGGTAGGGGGAAGCAGTTTCCTGATGGGAGGAATATCCACTGGTGATTGAATATTCTAGGAGCGCACAGAGTAGCAGGGGAAGCATAACTGTATCTCAGGCCCCCCGTAATGCCAAAGAGGTGATTTCTTGCTAAGAAACAGTCCTTTTGTGATTTGCCAAGCCAGATAGGGCTGCGGCTGGCCACCAAGACACTTCTCTGGAAATTACTTTGTAATGTCTTAATGGCTCCCAGGGTACAGTTCTTGACCTCATGCTAAAAATCACCTCAAACCAGGCCGTCTTGTTCTGCTGACTTCACAAAATGGCCTCTTAAGTAATGGTTTGGCACATTCCAATCAGACTTATATTTCCAATTTTACTCTCAGATTTTAAAAGTGAGGTATACTTGGTTGGCTTCTGGGTTGCCTCACTCACTCATTTATTCATGAGCCCTCACTGTGCACTGATTTGTATGAAAGGCAAGTGAAGACCTAAAAGGTGTATGTTCTGGCCCCCAAAAGCTTACAGTCCAAGTGCCCAGTCAATATGCCTCTGAAGTGAAAAAAGGGACAAAATAGATTTTTAGGACAGCAATAATAACAGTGGCAGGTGGGTTTTTTCCTTCACCTTACCCATCTCTCTTCCCTTACCTTGCTCTGATGGGCTGAGATCCTAGTCTGGGTCCCAGAGCACTACCGTTTCCAGGAGAATTCTTTCTGGCTAATGCTGGGGATATAGAAGTTGTTCTTTGAGGCACCTGAAAGAAAACCAGAATTCAGAAATATTTTCCATAAAATAGCTCCCAGAGGCTCCTACCCGAAAAGTAGCCCAACCCTTTCCTAAAATTTAGGAGTGACAGAAAGAGGCAAGCAATAGTGTTCATTTTTCAAAGAAATATTTAACTCTCTAAACACAAACAAAAGGCACTGGCTGAGGCACATACAGCAATCACAAAGGAGTATGGTCTTTAACTATAAAAACAAATTTAAAAAGGGACCCAGCTAATTATTTTGATTCACTGGGCTAAGACAACTGACCTCCTTTGCTTGTGTAAGAGTGGTGGGTACCAGAAATTTCTTTGGGGATACCACTGACTCAGGTGATCACTGGACATTGCATCAGATGAGAGTCATCCAGAGAAGCTGAGCTCCCAGCACAACTGATAAACAGCTAAGGAAATTATGACATCTGGAGAGAAACGAAGCTACCAGGCTCGAACTCGGGACATAAGCCACATGTTGCTTCCACTTCCTAATCAACTTATAATCGCTAATTGGAAACAACCTCCAGACACTACGCTTTGGAAGGTCCATTTACAAATGTAACACAAAACAGGATTAATTTTGAAAATACCGGCATGGTCTTCAAAAAGACTATGTGTGTATCATCAGACACATATTAGGAACATCTATCATTATTAGCTTATCTGATGAGGGCCTATAGTTGGAATTCAAGTATGCCTCATTTCAGTAAACATTTTTTCATAAAATCAAATGCGGTAAGTGTAGTAAAGGGGTCCAACATGAGGGAAGAGAATAATACTGTATGAAAGTGAGCAGGAAATGAAAATGTAGATATCCCGTGATAGCTATTTGGGTTAAACATTCGTCAGGTGCTGATATTTTCATTCATTTCTTGGGTCTCTTTTCTTTCTTTCTTTTTATTTTTTTAAATATAATTTATTGTCAAAGTGGATTCCACATAACACCCAGTGCTCATCCCAACAAGTGCCCTCCTCCATGCTTGGGGCTCTTTTGAAGTGGGTTTGTGTTTTGCACTAGATATTTTAAAAATATGCTTTGTTATAATATTATTGGTTAATATATTAAATGATATTTAACATTAACATTACGTTTTGTTGGTTATTATAATATATATGATATTATATAATATAGCAATATTATATAATATATAAATATATTATATTTAGGAGAAAGACCTACAAGGAGAGTCAGTGAGGTGAAGCAGAACGACCAAATCAGGGTTCCGCCTGCTCAAAGTAAATATTCCTTTTTCCTTTTGTAAACTTAAATAGCCGCAGAGAAGAAAGAGTCTAACAAATTATTAACACCAAACCTTTGTATGGATGTACAACTGTCTCCCAGAGTTATACATGGATGCCTGCATGCTTTCAGAGAGTGGACCACTCACCTCCATTTTCAGTTTTTCTGGCTCTCATGTCACTTCTCTGCCTGTCCTATTTTCCATATTGGACTTTGTTCCCTAACTAACCTTTCCTGATGGCATTTCACCTTTCACAACAGGAGAGCACCCACAAAAAGCCATAATCAGCGATTTTCATTTCCAAAATCATGGAAATTGTGTTATCCTTTTGAGTAGAAGATGAGGAAGAATATTTGGAGATAATTGGGTAAAAAGTATTAGTTTTTCCTGGAACAAAAGTGACACTGATCTTTGGAAACTGTGGGACATTCTATTTGTCATGGATCCTATACTAAATTCAGGAGAAAGGGGAAACTTGAACCAGGAAGAATCCGATGCAGACATTTCTCCCGTATTTTGAAATACTTCCAGGATGTCTTTAGTGAGATACATGGCCACATTTTATGACAACTTTTAGAATGAGTAACAACTGGTTTAGGTAAAAACAAAAGAAATAACCCCAGGGTTATTCTGTCTGGTGGATGGCTAGTCATTTCACCCTATAGTTTTATTCTCAGGAATTAAATTATGACCCAGGCTAGAAGGAACTTTCCTTAAACAGCCAGTTTTAAGAGCAATATTATCTCCTGAATACCTGCAATTTTATTTCACTTTGTGTTATTGCTAAAAGTAGGAATAAGTCAATTTTCTACTTTTTACCTACAAGTTTTCAACTAGTCTAGAGGTCGATTCAGTCATTGATGAAAATATCCATTATTCTATTTCTCTCTCTCTTTTTAAAGTAAGCTATATACCCAATGTGGGGATTGAACTCATGACTCTGAGATCAAGAATTGCATGTTCTACCGACTAAGCCAGACAGGTGACCCCATTATTCTATTTCTTAATATGGATATAAAATAATAGTTTGGAATGCTTGAGGTTAAGAGTTCTAATTCTGGATACAGAATAGATGTTTCCAAGTAAATCTGTATGAGCCTCCATTTCTTGGGAAATGAAGGTCAGAAATGATAAATGATAATCCAATTCTTAGGATTGGGAATGAGGAGGGATAAAAACAAATATGAGAAGGTGCAGTGCTTTGGCATTCTCATGCTCCTCACTACCATAAAAGGTCTGGAATAGAGGTAATAATACTAATAAAAAACAATGATGACAATGACAGTAATGATGACAAAAGCATGCCACGCTGTTACCTTTGGTGGAATGTCTTCTTCCTGTCGTAACCAAGAGCTTCGGTCAAACTTCTCAATGCGGGTGGGGAGAGGAGGGTTTTCAGAGGTGGGATCCGAGTTCTGGCGCGGCATCTCCACACGGTGAGAGGTCACGTTCAGAGCCTCCTGAAACCCAGAGAGGCCCTTCGTGGGCTGCTCGTGCACCGACTGGGAGGCGGTCAAGGCAGGTCCCTGGGATTTCACAGCTACCAGATGTGGAATCTAAGCATCAAACCAACATTAGGGCAACATCATTAGAAGAAAATGTAGATCAGCTAGTACCTTCTTCAGTGGAAGGAAAAATAAAATTTTAGAGAGTACAAAGAGGCCATCACAGCTTTCTCCAGCAATACTTTTAGAAGCTCTTCCCAATTTCCCACTTACAGCCATATGTAGGGCTGAACCAGGGTGCCTGGCAAAAAATAAGTGATTTACTGGGGACAGCTAAGAAGTCAGTGAAATGCATATGGTGACAATAGCAATTTTCAGTGAACATTTACTGACCAGCAATATAATATATTTAAATACCTTTCTTCTAACATTATAAACTTCCTTCAACACCCTTACGGTGCACTACACTGGTACTGTACTAGTGCACTGTGCACTGGAGAGCACTCTGTAAAACAAGTGCTCGGGATATCTTACTCACTAAAGAACTCTCTAAATCCACCAAGAGGTAGACACAATTATTTCACCATTTTACACGTGAGAATGGAAGGTCTAGGGAGGTTAAGTAACACATAGATCTCACAGCTAGTAGGTACAGGAACCTGGATACGAACCCACACAAATCTCATGGTCCATACACCAAGAAGTGACTTTCTGGTTGGCTCAAAGTTAAGGATGGTGTTTTTTTTTTTTTTTTCTTTCTCACCCCTTCCCCTACCCTTCAAATCCAGTGGGGCCTCCTCTATTTCTACAGATTCTGTATTAAGAGCCATTGTTGCACTGGTCCGAAGTGTGAGTCAAAGTTACTGTCTCCTGTTGTTTTAATAGGCTCAGGTGGACACTGTATGGAACTGGCCGATGGAACAAAGGGGAGATGTACCTGGGGATCGACTGGTCTGAGCATGGGGGGTGTCCGAGCAGGCTGAACCCCACTGATACTGAAGGATTCCGATCTTGGGGGCAGGTTGGGGTCAGATATTCTGTTGGCAACCTTGTGAGGCATGGCAGGTGAACTCTGCCGGTTGAGCCTTGACCGCTCTTCTACCTGGAAGCAAAAACCAAACCAAACCAAACCAAAGCAAAACAAAGAAAAAAAAGAAAAGGAGGGGCTTTAATGGATATAGATGGATAGAAACTGATTTGCTTCCTAATAAGGATTATCTGTAGTCACCTGCACAGCCATTTTTGTGTCCCTCTAATCAATTTGTTTTAAGGACCCCAAACTCTTCATATCTGTTCTGCATCAAAAGATCTTTTCTGTCAGAGTAAACATTAGCCCAAAAACACAGACCACCTAAGCCATCATCCTTCTGATATCCAGTTATCTTGTGCTGTTTCAATTATCTGGGAATTTGGGACCCACTTAAAAGTTTACCTTGCACTGATTGGATATTGTCTTGCTGACTGGTCACAAAGCCATGGCGTCAGTGAGGGAGACAATGGTGGACATTAAGATTGCTTAGGAACAGGGGCACCTGGGTGGCTCAGTCGTTTGAGTGTCTGACTTTGGCTCAGGTCATGACCTCACTGTTTGTGAGTTCAAGCCCCACCTTGGGCTCTATGCTGACAGCTCAGAGCCTGGAGCCTGCTTCAGATTCTCCGTCTCCCTCTTTCTCTGCCCCTCCCCCACTCACACTCTGTCTCTCTGTCTCTCTCTCTCTCTCTCTCTAAAAAATAAACATTAAAAAAAAAGATTGTCCAGTTGTCTAAGAACAGCAGAAAACTGCTTTGCGCCGACTCATGGGACAGGAAGGGAAGACCACTAATGCTGCTTTGGTGCCCTATTGATAAGGGGGCGTTTCAGGCTCTCCCTTAATGGGCTGGACTGCCTTCAATAGACTTCTTGTATCGTTTCTCTCTTTTCCTCTTTAGGATCCTTTCTAGTCACTTGTCTCCCTGCGCCCTAAAACACATCTTTCCATTCCCAGCCAGCACTGCACTGCCTTACTCTCCAACCTCTTCCCTCTTTGTTCACGTGTGGCATTCATTCTTGCTTCTCCCCTTCTTCTCTCCCGGCCTCCAGTGCTTTCTCTTCTGTGGCTGCTTCATTTCCCTTTATTGCTGAGTCTCTCTAAACCCAAAGCAGATAAATGACCAGAACTGTTTTATAAGAAAGGCTCACAGTCCCAGGGACTGCCCTTTTTATAGGTAAGATTCCCCTCTGGACATGTCTGCAGCAGACAGACTGTAACAGAGATTTCCAAATGGAAATTTAGATAAACAAGATGTTGGGGCAGCTGGTGGCTCAGTTGGTTAAGTGTCTAATTCTTGGTTTCAGCTCAGCTTATGACCTCACGGTTTCATGAGTTCGAGCCCCACGTGGGCTCTGTCAGTGCAGAGCCTGCTTGGATTCCCATTCTCTCCCTCTTTCTCTGTCCCTCCTCCACTCGCGCTGTCTCTGTCTCAGTCTCTCTCAAAATAAATAATCTTGAAAAGAAAAAGATAAAGAAGATGTTAAGAACTCTGACGAGTTCAAGATATCTAGGGCTTTTCTTTCAGATCCATCTTATCCTGTCCTTTATTTCTTTACCATTGATTTGACAGCTGTATTTCCCAAACCTCTGGGGCAGTGCACCTACCCTGATGACTTCAGTGTGAGCCTTAACTCTCTTCTGCTGATTCACTGAGGAGTGTTCCAAGTGTCCGTCACTGAGGCCACACTGCAGGTCAAGATACATTTGCATGGAGCTCTTTCTTCATTTCACTGCCTGATTTGAAATTATGATTTTTTCAGAAGAGCTCTTCTTTCCTTTCCTTATTTCATTATGAATCTTTCTAGAGGCAGACTCAGTCTCATATACTGAATAAGTCTGGTTTTTTTAATTGTCATATTAATTGCAAACATTTTAACATAAGAAGATAAGCTGCAGAACAGAAAACCATCCCTTCACCTCTACTGAGGCTAACTTAGCATGTCCTCTCCCACCATGGCTGTGCAGGGGACATCCGACTGGCATCCAGTTGACTCTGGTTTTGCAATGCCATGTCCCAGAAGCTTACCACATACCAAACAAGGTTAGCTATCAAAAGCCAAGTGTACAAACCAGAACATGTATACTTTGTGTATGCGTGTGTACAAAGTATTACAGCAGCAATAACTATTTGGCTATTTCACTGAGCGAAAGAAAAGAATAAAGCCAGTTTTGAGCTGAGATCATAAAGAAGACAAAGTCCCACAAAGACAGTGGTAGATAAACTGAGAGCAAGGCATGCAATGTATTGCTTTTCTAAATACTAGACTCCTTGAAAAAGAAAGTGATTATTTCTAGGCTACTGAAATTGGTCAAATATTAGCCCTTTTCTTATTTCACCAAGATCATTAATAGATAAGTCACATGTATAAGTACCCCTCACTGTCCAGACTCCCCCGTCCAAACAAGTCATTGCAATCTGAGCTAAGGAACCCAAGAGATCCAGACGCAGTTTTAGAAAAATACCTGGCGATCCAGTCCATAGCCACCTGTTAGCCAACAGCCAGGAACCAAATATATTCAGAGAGTGGGGAATAGTTAACATTATTTTTATTTTTTAACTATAAAATGCAATCCATTTTAAACACACGCTTAGAGGCAGCACATTAAAAACAGCAGTTGAAGAAGTCTGCCTTGAGGGGATGGAAATGAAAAAGACTCCCTCTTGAGCAAAGAAACCATTTTTGAGATAAAGAATTCTTTTGGCAGCAGCCTACAGCAAGGTTCTAGTAAAGAAGGCATTCTTACCACAGGCCATACGGGTCAGAGAGCGACCACGGGAAGTGAACAGTGAGTGCTGAGTTTCATAGGCAGTTAATGCGTTTGATTGATCATGCACAAATATTACGAATGTACTTCTAGTATAATTTCCTATGCCTTCATCAACTGGTTTACACACTAAATCCTACCATTCATCTGTGTCAGACTGTACCATTTGAGAATATATGGCAAAAGTAATGTATGGTTGTACTTTGCAAATTATTTCAGAATGATTCAGTTTGGTGAAATTTCTTGGGTTGGAGCTTGTCCAAAGAAATTTGAAAATCTATGAGAAAGGTGTAATAATGAGTCATCTGGCTGTATACTTTGTCTCAAGCGAACATTGTCCTGAAGTTTTTAGGGAGATAATGTTGCCCACTGCTTTTGCAGCAAAGGAACAGCATGAATATTGGAGCAAAGAAACAAACATCCTAATATCAGACAAAAGAGAAGCTGGGTAGTGTATTTGGGCATGCAGGCCCCTCTGATCATTTTGATAGTGGGCAAAGGCCTGTCTCCTGACTCACCACATTTTATTTCCACTAATTGAAAAGGAGATAGATATGTGAGCCAGACAAATAAAGGTTTTTTTTTTTTTTCACACAGAATAAGGATATCTGTGATTGAACAATGGAATACAATGGAGATACATTTTGATCTGCCTTGCATGATATCAAAAATAAATCTATTATCTGAGCCTCTGCTCCAAGGAGATGTAAACTGTCAGAAGTACCACCAAAAAAGAATGTTCTAGTAGCAACAGATATAGAGTGTCAAGGTGCTGGATGATGACAACAAAAGATACCTGCTACAAAGGATTTCATACTTGTAGAGATTATCAATGAATATAGAAAACAAGATAAGGAGAGACTGATCAGTTTTAGTACAAAAGCATTTTTTTTTTCTTATTAAAAGGACCATTTGAACTTCAAAACTGAAATTTTGGGAGGTTTATTTTGATCACCTCTGCAGAAATGCTATACTACACTGGGTGGCTCAAGTCAGTTAAGCATCCAGCTCAAGTCAGGACCTCACAGTTCATGAGTTTGAGCCCTGCATCAGGCTCCGTGCTGACAGTGTGAAGCCGGCTTGAGATTTTCTCCTTCCCTCACTCCCTCTCTCTCTCTCTCTGCTCCTCCCCTGCTCATACTCTCTCTCTGCTCCTCCCCTGCTCATGCTCTCTCTCTCTCTGCTCCTCCCCTGCTCATACTCTCTCTCTGCTCCTCCCCTGCTCATACTCTCTCTCTCTCTGCTCCTGCCCTGCTCATACTCTCTCTCTCTCTGCTCCTCCCCTGCTCATGCTCTCTCTCTCTCTGCTCCTCTCCTGCTCATGCTCTCTCTCTCAAAATAAATAAACTTAAATAAAAGAGAAATGCTATTCTATGTATTGTAGCATTATAGGGAGAAAGAAAATCATAATAATGGTCTCAGAAATAAGATCCTGCTCTAGGCAGCACTGTGGGTTCTATGGGGGTGATGTCTGAGGCCTCTGAGATGCATAAAGGCTATACAAACAGAGAAGACCTGAAAATAAATTTGTTGATTATAGGATTTCAAAAAATTTCTCAAAATGAATAAAAATATGTTTAAGCATGTATAAAAGGAAGCAAATCAATGTCAATTGTTGAATTGTTTTGTGTGTTGACAACAAATCATAGCTCACAATGTCTCACTTAGCAATAATGAATAATGTCTGTAGAGAGAAATTTTTCAAAACAAAATTATAGAAGTAATTTTTTAGACGTTGATAGCAAAAATATATTTGCTGTCATATCGGTGCATTTTTATAATATTTTATATGATGCAGCATCTGTGGGGTCTATGGAGGTCTAGAAGGCCTTACTTAGAAGCCTATACATGATGAATTGAACACAATCATATGGGAATTCTTTTTTTTTTCTTGAAACTGAACAAAACAGTTTGATTTTTTTGTTTTTACTGTCAATGTTGGAGAAAGAGAAAGAAGTCAACAAATAACTTTCATTAGATACTCTGGCCTTGTATTCACTGGTCACATAAAGAGTTGAGTCATACTGTCCTTTGGCAAAACCACAGGAGCAAGATGGTCACTGAACAAGACTGGGGACATCCCTTCTCTGAGGCCCCTCTGAGGACAGGGGAGACTCATTCATAGAAAATGCTTAAAATGGGGTCTCATCTGAAGACAAGAACCTGGACTGCTCTTCCACTATCCACTCTTAGCCAATCACTCCAGAGAAAAGTATAGGTCTTCATGGGGTCAGAGTGCATAACTTAAAAATAATAAGGTAAATATTAATAAGCTGAGAGGGGAGATGAAGAAGTGTGCCTGTGTCACTGGGCAGAGGTGAGTGGCGGAGATGGGGATGCATGTGGACTGCCCTTGTGAAGTACACGCCAGAAACAACAGAGGCAGACACTCCTTGTGGGTGGCAGTGGTCTTGGAAATAAAGTATGACTGTGTTGAATACTATCTTCCATTTGCATCTGCACAGTGTCTATGGTTTCAATGGAATGTTCATATACGCAATGAAGGCAGGAAGAGCAGATAGGGAAGCTGTGCCTCAGGAAAGCTCCAAGACTTGTCCCATATCCCCCAGCCGGGAGGTGGAAGAACTTGAACTTGAACTTGACCTCCTTATGCCAAATCTTAAGAGAGAGAAGCAGAAACTGAGGAAAAAAGGGAGCAGAGCTATAAACTCTCTAAATGTAATTTGGGACCTCATGTATAAAATAACATATAAAAGAGGGAAAAAACCCCACATCACTATTAAGTAGGGAAAACCAAGTAGAGGAGTTCTCATATATAGGATTTCACGGTTCATGGGCTGATGAGATATAAAGGGATATCTTGGCCCAATGTTTGCCAAATAAAATCATGGCCAGATGACTGGAATGCATCGCAAAGTAAGAACATGATGGAGTGTTGAAAAAAATTAAAATACAATTTCATACAGCATTCATGTAGAGACAGCATTCTGTCACTGTTGGGTGTCGATGACAATTTTAAAAAAGGGGGGGTACACATTTACTGCCAGGCCCAATCACATGCCAGGTTAAGGAAAGGAATCTGCCCCAATGTTTAAAAAAAGGTATTATAAGAAAATAAATCTCTTTCAAAAAGTGGAAATGAGGAAAAAAAAAGATCTTCAAATTTTGCTGACATTTAACAGAATATCATACTGATGTTTTTACAGAACAAACCTGACTTCCATCCTAATCCAGAAATGGCAGAGAATTTGAAAGGAGTGAAAATATCCCCACCTTTCCTTTTAATAGAGACATTAATGTTCCTTTCTGGCTGAAATCTGAAGATCACAGTCAATGTGTCAATTGGGACAGATGGAATACTCAATAAAAGCAGAGAGGGAAGGGGCGCCTGGATGGCTCAGTCAGTTAAGTGTCTGATTTCAGCTCAGGTCATGATCTTGTTGTCTGTGAGTTCGAGCTCTGCATCAAGCTCTGTGCTGAACAGCTTACAGCCTAGAGCCAGCACTGGATTCTGTGTCTCCCTCTCTCTCTGCCCTTTCCCCACTTGCACTCTGTCTCTCTCTCTTTCTCAAAAATAAAAACATTAAAAAAAATTGAGAGAGGGAAGAGCTCAACAAGATTTGCAAATGACTGAGAATTTTCACATCTTATTTCATCCAACAGATTAATGAAAAAGCTAATGAGAAATGCAATGATGACTTACATTTTATAAAATGAAGCCACAAAATCACAGAGGGTGAGGCATTATAACATTATACCAGCTAATGAAAAACTGTCAATTTGAAAAAAGGAAGAAAAAGAAGGGGATGAAAAGGTAACCAAAACAGGAAAAGGCATCCTGGTGATGAGGTATAGACGTGGGCTAGATAACAAATACTGGCATAAATTAGAGGCTGCCAGGGGAGAAGATGGCTGGGTGGTGTCTTCAAGGGCACAGGGGGCAAAGGCCTAGACCCTGTATCACAGGAGACCTTGGCAAGGATAAGTTCAGTTTTATATCCTTGGAAAGGATGCATTCAAAAAAGAAAGGGTACCTTTTATTCCAACTCCAAAAGAGAGTTTAACTCAGGTTATTTTTCTTGGTTGCTAAATTAAGATTCTGCTGGGCTAGAAATTCTGTCCGTATCTAAAGTTTTGAAATATAATTTTACTGTGTTGAAATATATTTTACAGCTACTTTCAGCCCCATCTATCTCACTACTATAAGGAAAGAAATCTTTAAATAACGCTCAAGACGAGAAGTTCATACATTGCTATGAGAAGCATTAAAAGGTCAAGAAGATAAGGACCCTCACACCCATTTTTATTCCCATTTTAAGAAGTGGGTGTTAAGAAAATGATGAATCAAGCCAAAGTAGACAATTATTTGTTCTTATTTGTATACTAGTCGCTCCAATCCCAAATTTAGCACCATCATTCATTCTATGGTCTAAATGTTTAATCTTTCTTCTTAAATGTGAACACCCACTTTAAGACTTGGGAATTGTTTCATGAATAGATTGGTTAGTTGGAAGCTGGATTATGTTAACCACACCCAGAAGGATTGGACTAAATATGAATCCCAGAAGCGTGTTCCCATATATGTCTAGAACAGTATGAAACCCAAAGAAGAGTGCCGGCCGCTAGGAAGCCAGAGACCTTGGAAGACATCACCCACCAGAGGTGGCCCAGATTTATGATGGCCAGGGAACCTCACGTCGGGAGTGCTTGCTGACACAGCTGGGTTGTTTGCACACCCAACTGCTGTGTTTCTTTCACTGCTAGGAGCCTGGCCAGGAAGCACAGGGGAATTAGGAGGCCTAGAAAACCACCTTGATGACATCTGCAAAGATTGGCGCCCAGGAGTGTCCCGTCTTCTGAAAGCTCGGGAGCTGTAAACTAGCTCTGAACAGAGAGGACAGGCCAGGAAACTCAGTGAGGAAGACAAGGAGTGACTAGATAACCAAGAAGTCAAAGCAGTTAACTTCACATCAGACTGTGCTGGGCAGAGGTGGGAGGAAGGATGTGGGAACTGCTTCAGGCTTTCCCCCCTTTTCTGGTACATTTGTGCATGAGGGAGATGCATGGGGGAAAGAAGGAATTCTGGGATGCTTCGGGAAGAATCACTGTCTTCTCCAATTGGATCTGTAGGTGTCCTTCTCCTATACTCATGCTGGGGTCTGGGAACACTGAGCGCCATGTAGTTGCACATCAAGGGAAGATCATTTAACGATGCAGCACTTCTTAGAGGCATTGAGGTATTTGGAAGGATGCATGAATTCATGCCCTTCCTGCCCCAAGGTCCACAGGAGTCTCTAAGGCCCTTGTTACTTGCAGTGATAGACAACCTAGGGCTTGTCGCTTTGAAGATGTTGGGAGACGACACACAAATGACCTTAGATCCCAATTCTTGCGTTGGACTACATCCTTGGGAGTGAGATCGCCTTGGAGATCTCACTGTCATCCTTGAGGCTTCCTGAGCCTTCAGTTGTTTTTCAAGACCAACTCTGTTAGGACAAGCTGGTCCGTCTTTCTTCCATGAGTGATGTTCCAACAGGAGTCTTGATCTGGAATCATGAATTTCTGTAGGTGCTACTGGCATTAGCTTAGCAAAGCCTAGTTTTTCAGCCTTCTGAACACCTGCTGTGATCAGGAGCTGTGAGTCTGGGTTAGCTGAGGGTTTCAGCTTGGCAGGGCTAGAAAATGGGTTAGCAGTGGAGGAAGGTGGCACATCTCTACCAGCCAGGATGCATATCAGCTGCCGTGGAACAAGATTGTGATTCTGCTTAGCTGGAGGGGCAGGTGGGTTATTAAGGGGTCGGTGCTGTACCTGGGAGTCGGATCACAAAATTGAGTTACTAAGAGAAAGAGGCAGCTGTTACAGACATAGGTAAAACAGATCGTATTAACAGACTCTAAAGGAAAGTGATCCAAAACTTTCTCTACATGATATCAAACGATTTTCTCTACAGATTCAGATTTTTTACATTAAAAAAAGTTTAATTTCTGAAAAAAATGGCCCATGGCCATTATAAAAGACTTATACAATATATAAGAATACAAAAACATTGGAAGAAAAAAACCCCTGAAGTTTCTACTTCCCTTAAACAATCATCATTAACATTAGGGCAATGTCATCTCAAGCATTTTCTTTACATATATGAAAGAGAATAAGGAACTAAAAAGACAGAAATATTTTTAGAAAAGGAGCATCTTATGTAAGAAATCCAGTTCTGGTAAGACTGTGGTCTAGATACTTTGAAAGAAGCTCTGGCTATAAATACCTGAAGATACTAGAACAAAATATGAAGTACCATAAACACTATGCTCACAAGAAAATAAAGGAAATCCCTGGGAGCCACAAGCAACAACAGAACTGAAAGTCAGAGTGCTATGTGCATGAGCTGACACAGTGACTCCTGCGAGGGATGTCAATCTTGGCTGAAGTTGTTATTTTGTTTCTTCGCTTCACCCATTTAGTTATCACCTTTTCTTTTCCCCTACCATCCAAATGGGCTTTAATTAGATTTTTAAAATAGCTCATCACAGAGCCAAGTTCCTGAAAATCCATCCTTAGTCTGGTAGTTGAGCACATGAAGAACCACTGCTCTGGAAGTATCTGCAAAAGAAATATACATGACCTCTGACCCTAGAAGGGATGAATGCAACCACAGGTCTGAGAGCAACGGTGTGTCCATTTCTTCCATGACGGAGCAAGGGAAGGTTGGCAACAATGCTAATGATCACTTTGACAGTCTAGGTATGGACAGGAAATGATTCTACCTAAAACTCCCTAAATCTTTATTAAATCTTACTCTTTTATAGGAAACTCTCTAAAATTCCTCATGCCACAAACTCATTTGGACTCCTGTGAGAAAAATGGTTTTTCTACCCTTGGTTCTGTATCCATGAAGATTAAAAACAAAAAAACATAAAACTCCCTGAAAAACAAAAACCACTAATGGATTATGGTGTCTTGCCAATTCTCTACAGGAATAATATTATGGCTCTTTCAAAAGCAAAGCATGCATTTCTTATGATGGATTGTTTTCCAACTGTGTAGTGCTGGTTTAATTCTCTACTTCCAACGGATGAACTCACTGTAGCCAACAGCCTGGCCAACAGGACACAGTGACACTTGCTCACATACTTACCTCCTTGGCCCATGCTGGTTTCTCACTAGGACTCATCCCTTCTTTGTAATGGTACAGTGGCTTCTTCTCCACAGGCCTCTGCTCCTGCCGCTGATGCTGAAGAGAAACCAAGTAGTCCCTCTCTTGCTTCAGCTGTCTCTGTAGTCTTTCTGCTTGTCTCTGTTCTTCCAATTGTTTGCGCTTATATTCCTATCCAGATCAGAAAAGAGGGACGAAGAGAAGGCCAATCACCATGTGGAAACCATTGGCCAGCACTGGAAGAGCATGCAGTGGAGGCGAAAGAGATGACAACGAGGGGCCCGAATGCTAACAGGGAGGTGCCACAGAGGTGGGCTACTAGCAGGGGTTAGCGCTTAATGAAAACACCATCCGTTTCATGGAAATCCCTATGGAACACCACCCATTGCAAAGTGACTTGTCCCTGAAATGTGACCAAGAAAGTGGCAATAATGAGGACATTTGGATGGTCAGCACACACTCCTGTAAGGAGCCATCCACTTCCTGATTTAGTAATTAAACCACTCAAACATGTCCAATTAAGTACAAAACTAAATATATAGCTATAGATAATTGCTTAAGTCATCTTTTGTTTAACAAAACTTGGAGCAACAAAGGCCATTAGTAAGTGTATGCACAGGCTAAAAAATATCACAGTGCCACTGAATAAGAAGTTCAGTTAAAAAATATATATCAAGAAGCTCATTTGGAGAGCAGTGCAATAATAATAAAAAAGTACTTCAAGTGGAAGCCGCATGAGCAGGGAACACAAAATGTTCCCATCGTGAGGGTAAAACTAATAGCCTGCAAATGAAATATGACTGCAGAGCTGAGTGGGTTCTTGCAGCAGAGGTGCATTTTGCTATGATTGGATTCCAGCATGTTGCATATGACCTTAAAAACTACTCTGCAATAAACAGGGGCTCTCAAAAACAGTCTGAACTTGTAATAAGATTGGATTCATGCTAAAGTTTCACAAAGAGATGGAGTTAATAAAGAACGCACAACACGTGTCTCAAACATAAGATGGCAAACTAGGTCAGGAGATATAATACATTTCCGAGAGACTTTCTGAGGTCCACAAGGCTTGGAGGATCCCTTCTTGTGGACTGGCATGTTAGGGGGACACAGGGACACACACACACATACACACACGGTGAACACAGAGCAGGTCGCTGGCCCTCGGCTTCCCCATTACCAGAAGTAGAGCTTGTTCATGCAGTAGCTGCTGCTGCAAGATCTCTAACTGTCTCTGCTCCTCCTCTAACTGTCGCCTGATGTACTCCTGGAGAGGTAGGCAGCAGAGAATTCAGAGAACACAAAGAGAGAAAGAGAGAGAAAAAGAACTGGTAATTTCAAAGGTGACCAGAGCTGCCGAGTAAAGTGTGGAAGGAAGGAGGGAAAAAAACTACCCACAGGCCTCCTCACCAAACAGGAAAAGTACTGAAGCCAAAGCGTTTCAATGCAGTCAAAAGCACAAGCCGTCTGCCTGCAGCAGCTGCCCGAGATGGCTCAGTGCTTTGCTGGTACGATTTGGTTTTAATAAACCGGCTACATCCTACGGCTTTTCATCACAGGTCCCCTCTTTATGGGCTACCCAAATTAACAACGCTATTAAGTCCAGAGGCTCCTGTGTGAGCAGCAGGAATAAAATAATAGTTGAATGCCATCGTGCACAGGCTTTGTAATGGAACCATCCTGTGGAGTGCCACTGTGCTGTCAGAATGTGATTCTAACCAAGAGAGACGGCCAGGCATCCACGGCTCCCTCATGGAGACAGAGACTGCAGGAGTGGAAAGGCCCTTGTAAAGCAATGAAAGATGTAGCTCGTTTATTATGCTGCAGCGCTACCTTCAAAGGACATACCCAGGGTTGGGAGAACCCCAAGATCAAGGTATGTCAGGGCACTTTGGCCTGGGAAGGAAGCAAGGTTCAATGAGTGGGCATTAACAAGGCTGTGCGTTTGACTTCTTGAAGAGGTGAGAAGAGCAGCTTGAGAAAGAGTAAAAACCTGCTTAAACCAAGCAGTCCTAGGGGAAGGTGACCCACACCCGGGGACGGCAGGCACCCGAGGTCACCCTGGGGCCATGTGCAGGCTCCGACCCGGCTGTACCTGCTCGTGCTCCGCGCGCCTCCTCTCCTCCTCCCGGCGTATCTGCTCCTCGTAGTGCCGGCGCTGCTCTCTCTCCTGCTGCTTCCGCAGCTCCTTCTCTCGCCGTTGTTGCTGTGGAGCCACAAGCGGACAACATGAAGGAAGCGGACTTGGAGCTGAGCTGTCGGGACAGCAGCAGCGAAGGCTACAGAGCCGCAGATGTCCGCTCTTCTCCAGAGGTGCCTACGTGTCCAAAGCCTCTTTCTGTCCTGTGCTGTTGAGGGACTCGCTGGCAAGGATGGGCTGATAGAGAGCAGTTAAGTGTCATGCCGAACACCTGGTCATTTCTGGATACAAGTAGACTCCCTAGGTTTTACTCCTCCCAAGAAGTTAAGTGCATTCTCCCTATTGGCTAATGGTGGTTTTCAAATTAGGGGTAGGAAAGACCAATGTAAAGTAAGTTACTCATTACATATCATCACACTGCTTATGAGATTCTACAGGTTTTAAGGGGCACCTGGGTGGCTCAGTCAGTTAAGCTTCCGATTCTTGATTTCCGCTCAGGTCATGTATGATCTCACAGTTTGTGAGATTGAGCCCCACATTAGGATCTGCACTGACAGTGCACAGACTGCTTGGGATTCTCTCTCTCCCCCTCTCACTGCCCCTCCCCAGTTCTCTCCCTCTAAATATATAAACTTAAAAAAAAAACATGTGCAAAGCTCATGTCATTCAATCTTTTTGACACCATATAGGGCAAATATTTCATAGATAAAAGAAAGCAAAATCCAAAGAAATAAAGTGACATATTGAAGGGCATACAGTAACTAAGGGCTGAGAGTACAACAGAATTCATTGATTCTGACCCTGTCCACTACCCTCTCTGATACATCCTGCTGCCTTTTATTTATTTTCTGAAGAATTCACTTGTGTCAATTTCAGTCTCACTCAAGTAAGACCCTTAAACTCATCACCGATGTCTCAGTCACCATGCCTCTGAAAATGGACGGCATGGCGAGCACCTTTCTTTCATGCTTTGTCTTATCTTCACAAAAATCTGCTGAGGTAGATATTATTATCATTCCCATTTTATATGAGAAAATGGAAGCTCAGAGAGATTAAGCAATTGTTGAAGGTCATTCCTCATGTTCAAGTTCATGCCCAGTAAGTGGTGGGGCTTGATTTCAAAGCTAGGCAATGCAACTCCACGGTCTGAACTCAATCATTACAGGAGAGGAGGAGCCAACAGGAGTGACACAGAAAGATGACAGACAAATCCAGCCTTCATGACACTCTCAGAAAAGGAGAATGTCTTAGGAACAGTTACAGGAACCAGCATTTCTCAGTGGGACAGCATCGTTCCCCAATCCCCAGAGCATCTGGAATGTGTAGGGGCTTGTGGGAGTTTTTCTGGTTGTCCCTATGACCAGAGGACGTGACTGGCACTTAGCATGAAGTGTCAGGGATGCTAAAAATCCTGCAATGCACAGGACAGTCACACATTACAAAGTGGTTTCCTATAACATATGCCATCTGTGCTCCTTATGAGAAATGCTGTAGCTCTTGGTATTGGAGCTCTGTACTGGCATTGGGAGTTCTTCTTCCTCAAATACAGGGTTGGGGGGAACCGATCAGGGTGGGCCCAATTCCCTTTTAACATTCTTAACAGCACATCACTACCTGGCTAAGAAAATGTGAGGTATCCAAAACAGAATGGATTGTGACTATATCACACTGACAAGCTAGCTTTATACAACCAGGGAAAGAACCTTCTAATACAAAAGCTCTGTCACAGCCACAGCTAACCTAGCAGACATCCAAAACTCCAAAGACGCCCACAAATGAGGAGGCCTTCCTCATGTGGCCCCCACCTGCAATCCGATGAACCTGCTGTCTTCCAATAATCTCTGAGGCTTGGAGAGAAGCTACATTTTTTTGAGACTCAACATCTATCACTTCCAGATCAACAATTATCTGTCCTCCTCAGATGGTAGGTGATAGGGAGCCATTGCAGGACTTTCTGCAGTCAAATGCCATAACCAGACTTGCATTTTCAAGGGGCCTCCTAACAGCCATGGGAGGAAGCACGACTAGACATTGAAATGCAGTGCTAGGCCGTTCTGTGGGTGCAGACAGAAAATAGTGGGGCCCCAATGAGTTAAGCGAAGGCAACCAGAGAGTCCATGTTCACAATTGCTCCTGAGAATGGAGACGCAGCCAAAAGGAAGACAGTCTAAAAGCAATCCCAGTTTCCAGCTCCTCTAACAGGCCTGGAGTGGATGCCAACTTAGAAGTAGAAATTAGAATTAGGCCAAAACAAAATAGGCAGGATTTGGGGGACTAAGGGGCATGTGCGGGTGAGTGAAGTTTCTGGCCAAGGAGCAGAGCAGATGGTTTTGAAACAGAGGAGGAAAAGCAGGTTTAGAGAAAGGAATGAGGGGTATATTGAGAGATAGGGATGAGTCAAGATCCAGACATGTAATTATTTGTTTTACAGAAAAATAATACAGGAAGATGTGAGTAGAAAACATCATCATAGGAACTGACTGAATAATTTGGATTACAGACCCAAAACAGAGATCTTTCCAACACTCAACCCAAGTGAATCAATGCCAACACAGAGGATAAAATAATTATGTGTACAGATCTGTCTCCTGGCAGGAACTAGCCCTAATTTAGCTAACATTTCAAGACTTGTACTCCCACCATCGGTCTCTTTCTTGACAAAAAAAAAATAATCAAGGCTTTTGAAGATTTAGCTGATTTTTATGTGAAGGATTTGTACATTTTCAACCCCTTCTCCAGGAATCAATACTGTTTTATAATTACATGCCACTCAGGTCCTTGTGCAAGGTGTACACAGTATTGATTGCAACTCAAGAGGGTCTGGGCTTCCCAAGTACTCCGTAGTTTCTGAGAAAGACACTCAGAAGTAACTAATAATTAATAATGATCTCACTTAGATCAGCTGCTGCTAACACATGGAGGCATCTGCCAGGGCTTTGGTTCCTGCGGTGAGGCTGGGAAAATAAATCATTCCCCAACCTTCTGAGGGCACCTTGCCAATTTCCAGCTGCTGTGTTTCAATGTCAATGCCTTTCCCGGAAAACTCTTTGCTTTCTTTCCTCCTGGGCATGGAGCTGTTTGGGGATGTACTAAAACATGCCAGGGAAAGACCAAGTCCCTGACCTCACGCAGATACCTCCACAAAGCTCTGAAGACTCTTGTTAGAAGAAGCTCCTTGAAGGAAGGCCTCTGCGTGATTCTCTCTGGACCCACAGCCCCTTATTTGGGGCTGGGCACCTGACAGGTGCACAGAAGATTTTTTTAATGGAACCAAGTAAGACACTTGGGGCAGAGAAGACAACACAATATTTTAAATTCCTTTGGAGGCATTTTCTGTCTTATTAATCCCTAGAGTTTGTATCCCATTGTGCCTTCAATTATGTTTATCTGAGTATATCTTACCTACTCTACAATCTAAGTTGAAAGCTATTTGTGGGCAGGGTCTCTGTTCCACTCCACTTTTTATCTCCCACTAAATCCCATATTGGACCCAATACCATTGATATCTGTTGCAATGAATACTGTAAACTGTGTAGCGAGGGAAGAGGAGAAAGGCTGGCAGAGCCTCAGACCACCCCTCCATTCTCTATGTCATTCTCAGACCAGAATGTTCTTTCATGCTGAGCACAGACACGACCTGAGACTGTTTATCCAAACAAAGAGCCACCAACAACTGGCACTGGCATGGTACCGATTTGCCATCTTAAAGAAAGCTGGGAAATTAAAATAAGGGAGTAAGAGTAAGCATTTCTGAATTGCCTTTTTAAAAATTGTCTTTTCATTTAGTTATTTGTTTATTTAAATTTAAATTCATGTTTGTTAACATATTGTGTAATAATAGTTTCAGGAGGAGAATTAAGTGATTCATCACTTACGTATAACACCCAGCGCTGATCCCAACAAGTGCCCTCCTTAATGCCCATCACCCAGCTAGCCCATCCCCCACCCCTCCCCAGTAAGCCTCAGTTTGTTCTCTGTATTTAGGAATCTCTTATGCTTTGCCTCCTTCTCTCTTCTTATTTTTGCTCCCCTTCCCCTATGTTCATGTGTTGTTTCTTAAGCTCCACACATGAGTGAAATCATATGATATTTGTCCTTCTCTGACTGACTGACACACTCTATACATCCATGATGTTGCAAATGAAAAGATGCTCAACATCACTCATCATCAGAGAAGTACAAACCAAAACTGCAATAAGCATTTCTAAATTTCATTCAAATGATGTATAAAGATGACTGTGGTCCTCTTGTCAAAAAGAAATGGCTTAAACCAACTATCCTAAAACTCCTGGCCAATACCCCACCATTACTGAACTGCCTAGAAGTAGGTTTTCATCCACATCTTCTTCCCAAGTTATATCACTTAAAGTTAGACATTCTGTGGGTTTTTAGAAGTTTCTTAATTTTTTTGGGGTGGGGGATGATTGATAATACTCACACTGTAATTTTTCAGGCTAAAATTAATATTGCCTTGCTCTATGGAGTATGTCACAGGGGTCTTCTTGCCCTTAAGTCTTCTGTGGATGTTCCCAAAGAAAAATTTTGTTCTGGGCAGTTTTGGTCCTCCCCTGGGGTGTTCCCCTCAGGCTACCTTCACACTGTCAAGTATTTGCTTGGCTGGGTGATCAAAATGTTTCATTCAACTCACTTGATTTCACAGTGCTATAGACTTTTTTATTATTATTATTCCTATTTTACAGATAAGCAAATTGAGGCTCATAGAAGTAAACTCACATACTTCAAGTATGTGAGCTAGTTAGTGTATCTTAATAAAATAATCCTGTTCCCTTGCTCAGGGGACCCCCCCTCCCCCAAGGTTATACATTTATCCCAAATTGATTATGCAGAATGTTGGCTCTTCAGATTCTTGCAGGAGAATACCACCTTATTCCTACTCAAGTTGTAACAAATAATCCTCATGGCTGACTGTTGCCAAAGGTCTGGTGTTGATCTTTCTTCCCTTTTGTTTCTTTAAACACTCCTATTAGATTAAGTTTAACCAGCAGAAAGGTGTGACCTCCACCAGAGTGCTCTGGCTCTTGTAGAAGTGACTTTGATGAGCTGTCAAGCCATGAACTGCATTTTATTTAATTTTAATTTTTAAATGTTTATTTATTATATTGAGAGAGAGAGAGAGAGACAGAGAGACAGAGAGAGAGAGAGACAGAGAGAGAGACAGAGAGAGGGAGACACAGAATCCAAAGCAGGCTCCAGGCTCCGAGCTGTCAGCACAGAGCCTGATGCAGGGCTCAAACTCACACTGTGAAATCATGACTTGAGCCAAAGTCTGACACCCAACCAACTGAGCCACCCATGTGCCTCCTATTTTCATTTTTTAAAGTTTATTTATTTTGAGAGAGTGAGAGTGATAGCACATGATTGGGGGAGGGCAGAGAGAGAGAGAAAGAGTCCCAAGTAGGCTTTGTGCTGCCAGCATGGAGCCCAAGGTGGGGCTCAATTCCATAAACAAGGAGATTATTACTTGAGCCGAAATCAAGAGTGGGATACTTAACAGACGAAGCCACCCAGGCTCCCCATAACTTGCATTTTACAGTGTTACCACAACAGCTGAATAAAGCTAACCACTGTATTTGTGGTAGGAATATCACCTCACACATCATTCACAGCACTACTCCAACCACTACTAGTAAGGGTAGAGGTTTCAAGCTATCTTAGGAAGCTTATCTGAGTAACAAGTTTGCTCTGATGTGATGGACAACATAAATCTCAAAATATTCGATGCCTCTCTTCTTAGTTGCTAGAGTCAGACTCTCAGAGCCAGACTGGTGGCCCCCTCAGGCACCTGTGCCTAGATGCCATGTTGTACAGGCATTCTGCGAACTGACCCTACCCTGGCTTGTCTTGTTTTTCTCTTCTGCTTTTAGTCCCTTCTACTTAATTTTCTCATTTATTATATTCTTAGTTGCTATTATTAATCTTTGTAAGCCACCTTATGTCCTTTTTCTTGAAGTAAAGAAGAATCATAAAGGCTACACATAAACAAATGAGGAACAGATCTTGGCTCTCCACAGATTTGGAAACTTCAAAGCCTCCCTTGGACAGATCAAAATGAGATAAACAAGCAGTTGCAGACTTGTGATTTGGTTCTTTGGTTATGAAGATGGCACGTGTGTTGATGTCACCTGAGCAAGTGGTTAAAGTTGTTTTTACAATATGGGAGCCAGTTTGTTCTGATCCTGCCACAACCTCTCAGTGAAGAGCTGCTGAAGTGAGCCATAGTAACACACAAGCTGGCTGGGGCCGAATGGGTAACAACATAGTCTCCTTTCTAATCTAAAGGCTCTTACACTGCACCAGAGTAAACATGGCTAAATACAGCTCATCCACCATTCAAGGATATGGAATCTTTAAAAAAAATTTTTTTTCAATGTTTGTTTATTTTTGAGAGACAGAGAGAGGGACAGAGTGTGAGCAGGGGAGGGGCAGAGAGGGAGACACAGAATCTGAAGTAGGCTCCAGGCTCTGAGCTGTCAGTAAAGAGCTCAATGCAAGGCTTGAACTCATAAACCATGAGTTCATGACCTGAGCTGAAGTCAGACACTTAACAGGCTGAGGCACCTAGGTGCCCCAGATATGGAATCTTCTAGGAAAAAAAGTACAGGATTATAATCTGTATGTATGGAATTATTTTTACCTAAAAAAGTACTGCATCATAGATTATTCTAATCAGAACCCCACATTAGCTCTGTCAGGTAAGTGAGGCAAATGTTTTCTTTATTTTCTTTTCAGACTCTCAAGTAGGTTCATTGCCTTGTCAGTGGCCACATAGTAATTTAAGGGAAAATCATGGCACATATTGGGCACTGTCTATGGGTGTCAAGTATTTGCTTGGCTGGGTGATTGACATATTTCAACTCATTTGATTTCACAGTGTGACTACCGACTTTATTATTATTATTCCTATTTTATAGATAAGCAAATTGAGGCTCAGAGAAGTAAACTGTTCCATGGCACACAGCTGGAAAATGGTAGAGCTTAGAATCAAGCCCAGGTCAGTCTGACTCCATGCTCTTTCCATGAGTCCATCTGACTCCATGCCTTACCACTTCCCAGCTTCCGGTACCTGGGAGAGTATTCCAGCAGTTGGAGATGTAATGGGATGCACAGTTTAGAGTGTGCAGGGAGGGATGGAGCAAAAGATACCTCACCTGTCCTGCCACCAGCAGCCCTTGCTTCAATATTCTTAAAAATTTCCAGAGAGGAAACTTGGCTGCTTTTTTCTACTTACTGAATGTTTTGACTGAATTTGAATCTTGTTCTCATGACATTCTGGTAGATTTGGGGCTCTGGGTCTATCTTTTATATATGTCACATTTCCCAGTATAAAGACCCAGAGGTAACATCTATGTTTAGGAATTAATATCCTGTAGCTGCAGTGACATGTCCCAGAGGCTGAGGGGGTAGGTAAAAGAGGCCACAGGGCTTGGGGAAAGAACACTGGATCAGAAAGAGTAAGACCAGGGGTGCCTGGGTGACTCAGTTGGCTAAGTGTCCAACTTCGGCTTAGGTCATGAATTCTTGTTTCATGAGTTTGAGCACCACATTGGGTTCTGTGCTGACAGCCCAGGGCCTGGAGCCTGTTTCGGATTCTGTGTCTCCCTCTCTCTGCCCCATCCACTGCTCACACTCTGTCTCTCTCTTTCTCAAAAATAAATAAAGATTAAAGAAAATTTAGAAAGAGTAGGCCTAGATTCTGGTCTTGCTCTGCCACCAAAACAAGCATTCAGACCATAGTCTTAATAAATATTGGTTTAACAAATTAGTGAATGTTATATGACCTTGAATAATAACCCAACTTTGAACATGGGAGCAGATTAGGTGATCTCCCAAGTCTGTTCATCTGACTCTAAGCAAGGATGTGCTGCATTGCCAGCCCCCCCCCCCCCAAAAAAATCTACTAACAATTCAGAATGAGAAATGAAACAGAGCAGAATTCTGATTTGCTCTTGAACAGCTCCACTCACTTTCAACCTGGGTGACCTCCTGGAAGAGGTGAGAGGGGACCCCACTGACTGTGGGAGACCTCCAGAAAACAGGCCAGAAGCTGGTGCAGGATCAAGTCAGGTTCTGTGGCAAGTACCTCAAATCGTCTCCTGGACAAAGAAACTCTGTTCAAAGACACTCGGAATGAAAGGACCCATTTTGAATAAACCGCACAGCACACATGCCCACTCCCTTAAATAAGACTGTCCTCTACAACCTTCACAGTGGCTGTACTGTGAGGTGTTCAAGCATTTGGGCATTCTATTCACCCATTTCAACTTCTGCCAACATTTCAACTTGGGGAAGACCAACCACTTGCAGGACAAGGGCACGATTCCTTGCAACTAACACTAGGATTCTGAACAAACACCTGTGGTGCCTTCTATAATGCCGGGCCGTGTCCTGAGCCTTTCACTCATACGGACTCATTAGTCATCACCACTGCCCTGGGGGGCATGTCCTGTCATCACCATCCCCATCTGACCGATGAGAAAACCATGGCGGACACACGTCAATATCCTGCCCAAGTTCACTCGAGAAGTGCAAAGCCAGGACTGTACTCTATGTCTGGCTCTTGGCATGCTGCCTCTAAGGATTCGAAATAAGCTGGCTGAGACATCTACATACACCAAGTGAGGGATGTTGTCTTAGGCTTTTTCAAGTGGCCATTTTCCCTTCTTTTTATCTTCCCTTCCTTACCCACCTTTTCCTCACAGAATACAGAGAACCAATGAGAAAGCTAGACTGGCCAGAGAGGCCACACTTACTTTATACTACTAAAGTTAAACCACCTGACCTACCCATTCAGAGATTTCCCGGAAGATTAACTTCCTAAGTGAAGCTCTTCCCTTGGGCTCCCAGGCTGACTTTGGATCAGTAGGCAGCCCTATGGCTAAGCACCACCTGAGGACATATGTGCTAAGTGGCCTTGATGCCTGTGGCCCAAGGAATGAAAGTTTGAAACAGAGCTGCGAGAAGGCTTGATGAAGAATTCTGGTCCTTCCTCTTCTATGGGTGCTATTCAGCGTAATCATGCTCCTTCTTGTCTCCATGCTGCGGTTTTCCCTGGGAAGGAAGGGCCACCGGGGTTTTCTTGGGTATCATATAGAGAAGCCAGAATGACATCCGGAGGACCTATGACTCTGTAAGGTTAGTGTAAAAAGGCAAGTTCAGGTGTAACTCCAAATCCCTTCTACCATCCTTTAGAAGCCTTACATGAGACTCTTACATGGGGGAGGGGGGTCTTATGAAAACAACCCATCAATGAAGCAGTTTATTAACACAGTATCTACAGAGAGGGCCACTCCAGCACATCTGGGATAGTACAGAAGACGCTAAATTGCATCCTACGTGGAAAGGCTACAGGAACCAGCAACAGCGGGGGAAGAACATCATCATTGCCACAGACATTCCTGGGGCTGAAGGGGAGGCTCGTTTAGTTTTTTTCTGGCATTACTTGTGTTAATATTATTGCAAGAATATACGAGGACTTGAATCAATAACAGGATGAATCTTCTAACATTAGGAGCTGCTCAAAAATAGTACATCCTTCCTTAAGCCTTTAAACATATAAGCAGAGATCAGATGTTCAACAGGTTAAATGACTGAGGAATATTGTCAAAGGGATTCTTCCTTCAAGAGAAGGATTGGCTGAGATCACTTTTTAAGGTCCCGTATATTCTCCATCCTCTATGATTCTACAAAACTGCTCACTGAAGAGAACATAAGGGAAATGAAAACAATTTAATCTAAAAGTCATGTGAAATTATACTGTCTGCAACTATTGCTGTCAAAGTTCCATGGTTAGGGACGACCAAGAATACTGATTGTAAAATACAGAGATGCAGGCCAGATGTAGTAAAAGAGGTTCCACAAAGACCCTAGATACTGGAAGGCAGGTCTGTAATGCCCATTCCATGCTGGCACTGACAAGCCCTCCCTGACATCCACTAAGGTGCTCTAGGTACACTGAGGGTTAGGAACTAATGCCGGCTATTTTCTAGTATGAAATACTACAAGTATAAAATATTGGCATATGGGGGCCCCTGGGTGTCTCAGTCAGTTAGGCTTCTGACTTAAGCTCAGGTCGTGATCTCAAGGTTTATGAGTTTGAGCCCTGTGTTGGGTTCTGTGCCAAGAGTGTGAAGCCTGCCCAGGATTCTCTTTCTCCCCGCCTCCCTCCCTGGTCTTCCCCCTCCCTCACTTGTTATCTCTCTCTGTCTCAAAATAAATAAATAAAATTTAAAAAATAACAATAAAAAATAAAACAGGGGCACCTGGGTGTTGGTTCAGTGATCAACTTTGGCCCAGGTCATAATCTCAAGTTTGTGGGTTCAAGCCCCACGTCAGGCTCTTGTGCTGACAGCTCAGAGCCTGGAGCCTGCTTCAGATCCTGTGTCTCCCTCTCTCCCTGCCCCTCCACTGCTCATGTTCTGTCTCTCTCCCCACCCTCAAAAGTAAATAAAACATTAAAAATTTAAAAAAATAGTAAAATACTGACATATCTTTCCCATTTTTTGGAAATATAAAAGACCTGGAAAATAGGATTTAAAATATTAGTAACATTTTAAGCTGCCATCCAGGAATTTCAGCCCCAATTCTTCACCCTACTAGCAAACCCCTCCCATCCCAGTGTGCAGGGGACCAAGCAGCCCAGTGGGTAAGTCAGAGCAAGGAGCTCTTCCAGGAACCACTGAGAAGCAGTGTCACATATAGCCATGCAGACCACATGGCCTCCTGAAGCACCAGCGTGATATATGCACGTGTGTGGCCACAGATCACTGTCAGAGGCCCATGGGCAGGCCCTGCCTGGGACAATGGGCATTCATTTTGCCATCCTGGCTCCCAGCTGATTCATAATCTCTGTTCAGTAATCGCAATAAAAGAACAAAGGCCCAGCTAGGAAGCGTTCAGTCTTCGTGCTGATGCTAACGACATTCAGGGATAAAGGGCTGTGCTGCCTCCCAACCGGAGGTCGCTCGCAAGACACGTTAGGACGCCTACGGTTAATGACTAAGTGAATTAAAGGCCATTTCTCAGCAGTGCCAATGAATTAACACCCCAGGCCCTGAATGGGGGAGTTATTCTTGCGTATGGTGCTTTCTTCCAGTCGAGGGCCTGGGAGTATGGTCCGGTGGGTGGGAATGTGCACTTGTGAAAAGCCACACTGATTTCCCTGTCTCCCGCTTCTGCGCGCTCAGCTTGCTCAGGCTGCCTTTGACCGCGAGCACCCTGAAAAGATGAATCAGGGTAGCAACGGCAAGGCAGATCATGGGAAACAAAGATTTTTCCCTCCCTCTGCAACTCTCTTCTTGAACTTACTTAGGTACTTACTCAGTGCCAGGTACTGTTCTAAGTGCTTTCTGTCTATTAACTCATTCAATCCTTGAAATTATCACTCTCCCCTTTCATAAACCGACAACTTGAAGCAGAAAGAAGTCACGTCCCTCCCAAGATCACAAAGCTGGTAAGTGGCAGAGCTGGCTTCAAACCCAGGCCATTGATTACAGTACCTTTGACTGCTTTGGTCCTCCCTTCTCAGTGAAAGAGTTCACTCCTAAGGTACAATGTCCCTGATGCCCAGAAGCTTACTACTGAGACACGACAAGAGTGCTATCTTCTTATGGGTTTGTTTTAGGTACCGATGGGACATCAGATTTGATGTGGCCACTTGGTGGCAATGATGGGACCATCATTACACAGTGTTGGAAATGTCAGCAAGAAATACTGATAAGGGAATATATCGAAAAGCAGAATTTCTCCAGGGAAGGTTCCTGGAGGCTTGGCTGGTAAGAGACTTCTGTAGGCAGCAGTTAATCCTACTGAGGTGTATCCAGAAGCATGGAGAATGGGCCGCCTCGCTGGCGAGGCCAGGACTGCTGGCTAAGTCACCAGCAGACAGCAATACACAAGGAGAGTGGTGCTTTCAGAAAGGGATGGAAAAGTCCACGTGTTACAGTAAATAGAGAAGGTACCTCAGAGAATTAAGGAAGGCAGACAAAACGGGAAATGCTATCTATCTCTATGGAAAACCCTAACAATAACTTTGAAATCATCCATTCTAAAATAATAGTAAAACCATCACTAATAAAGTCAATCTTTCTTGTGTCGGGATTGTGTCAAACCTTCTACATACATGATTCCCTTTACTTCTCACAACAATCCTGCAAAGTAAATATTATATTTTAAAGTTTACTTAAGAGAGTGAGAGAGCGAGCATGTGCACACACATGAGTGGGGTGGGGCAGAGAGAAAGGAGAGAGAAAGAGGATTCCAAGAAGGCTCTGCACTGTCGGTGCAGAGCCAGATGCAGGGCTCGAACTCATGAAAGGTCAAATCATGACCTGAGTGCAGGTCAAGAGTCAGATGCTTAAGGACTATGCCACTCAGGTGCCCTAGTAAATGGTACTTTGTGTATATAAAGAAGCTGAGGCTCACAGAGGGTAAGTAATTTGCTCAAGGCCACATAGCTTGAGTTACACCTTCGTTTCTACAGCTTCAAAGCTGGTATACTTTGCCTCTGTACTAAGGTGCTATCCAGTGATTTAAAAACTTATTGACATTTTTTTTCTCCTAATGATGTGAATGAATTCCTACTAGCATAACACATATTCTTCTCAAGACATGAATAAAAGCTTACCTGTTGGTACATTTATTTTAATAAATTCAAGAGGATTTTATTACTGCACATAAAAGCATTTAAACTTTTAGAAATTATACCTCTGACTTCAGCCAAAGGCACCCACTTCAGTAATAGCTACTATTTATTGAGTTGTGCTCTAAGTGTTAGTCACCTTCTCAGGTTTTCCAGGAACTAACTCATTTAATCCTCATGACAGTCCTGGAAGATAAATGCTACCATTCTTTCCGGTTTTACAAATGAGAAAACTGAGGCACAGTTAAGTTAAAAACGTACATTTAACAAGGAAGGTGACTGACTGTTAGAACAGAATCTCCCCCTAGTACTCTGTTGCCCATGGGGATTTTCGGAGCTTTCGTGTGTTGTCCTGCACATACTGGCCTTTAAAGTCACGCACACCTTCCCCTGTCCCCTGCCCCATCCCCTTTGCTTTGGTTTAAGAGCATCTGGGAGAACTACATAGGTTCCAGAATAACCTCGCATGCCAGTGGCTTCTCTGGGCTCAGGCTGCAGCTTCTCTGAGACTGGCCTGCTTACCCCGAGTGAAAGCAAACGGTAAGAGAGAATGTGAGCAAAAGCTGAGCATAAATGGGGCGCTGGGGTGGCTCAATCGGTTAAGCATCCAAGTTTTGATTTTGGCTCCGGTCACGATCTCATGGTTCATGAGTCCGAGCCCCACATTGGGCTCTGAGCTGACAGTGTGGAGCCTGCTTGGGATTCTCTCTCTCCCTCTCTCTCTGCCTCCTCTTCCTGCTTGCACACACACTCTCTCAAAAATAAATAAATAAACATTAAAAAAAGAAGCTGACCACAAATGGATGAACACAAAATTATGAAGAGTTTTCTAAACAGAAGCACAAGGTAGGGCTCAATAGCAATATTTAAACTAGACTGTCAGGCTCTTCAAAAGAGAGATCTGTCCAGCTTTGGGCAGTTAGTTGACAAAGGTCTTTCACGTCCACCTTCCTGGTTAATTCCCAGTATGACACAGGTAGGGAGACAAGTATGGTTGGGGGCCTCTGTCAGAGCCCAGGCATGAAAGCCAGGGTGGGAACACTCAAAGAACAGCCAGGGCATGCAGGAGGCACATGGCAGCGCTCAGACCCAAATTGGTGTTTTCGCACCCCAAATTCAGGTCTCACTTGCAGAGCAGATTTCTTCCCTTTCTCCCAAACAAGAAATAAATGTACTGATCTTACTTGAACTCTGAGCAGCATTCTGCAGAGCAGGCCCCTTTTTAACTTGTTCATTGTGCTCCAATACTTGGTTTTCTTTACAATAACAGCAAATTTTACTGGGGTTCCTTCAACACCTCTATCAGTCTTTGCTGGCTTCTCCTCTTCCGTTCAGGCCTGTGCTCTTCTTTCTTCTCTGTGTATACTTCTGGTACCATAAGCCCACGGTACCCCTTGTTCCCCAACTCACCCTCTCTTCCCGGGGTCTCTCCACATAATCCAACTGCATCCTTGGCATCGCCACTGGCCACCTCACAGGCACCTTCAATTCACTGTGTTGCAAACTGATCTTATCCTCTTGGTCCCAAACCTGGTCCTCCAGCCCGATGCCCCAGGCCCCGCTGGGAACCATCTATGACATCTACGCAGCCACCACATTCAAATACATATTCTGCATGTTCTACACACCACACCTCTTTCCAGTGTGTCCATCATCCTCAAGCCCCTTCCACCACCACTCACAGAAACACCACCCTCTCTGACCGGGACTAACTAAGCTCTCCAATCCACTCTTGCTTCTTCCAATCACTCAACCTTGCAGCAGCCAGTTTCCTTTTAGAAATGCTGACCCGATTGCATTCCCTTGGTTAACATATGTCAATGGTTTCCTACGAGTTTCAGGATACAATTTATAAATCTTTAACATGGCCAGTAAAGCCCTCTCTAAGAGTGTGCCTAGGCCTCCCTGCCTGGCACCTCTGCATGCCTCTCCCTCCCATGGCACCTCTGCATGCCTCTCCATCCCAAGTCCTTCAGCTGAATCCCAGCAGGCCTTCCAGCCAGGCTGGGCTGCCGTCCCCACCCCACACCTCTCTGGTTCATTCCTTAGCCTGCCATTCCCCTCCACGACAGCAGTTGGCAATGGTAATGAATGGGTATTTAGGTGGCTCTCTGCCCCATGCCTGTTTCCCTCAGAGATCTGGTGAGCACCAGGGCAGACTGTATTCCTGGGGCTCAGCAGAGCAGAGGTATGAATTCACGAAATTTGTTGAATGCCTGCCTGTTGGAATAGGAAAAATGTTTCAGTTCTACTGTACCCTTTCAAGAAAAGCAGTTGAGGCTAATGTCCTTGAAAGCCCAACCACTCACATTAAAAAGCTAGAGGCTTATAGGGAATTCTACATCGAGACTGTTAGGCTCTCATTTTTGATATTAGTGCTCCACTCTTACTGGCCAATAAGATACTGGTGGTATTTCTTAAAAAAAATTTTTTTTTCAGGCAATAGAACCAAGTAGCATAGTGTCTTTCAACTAGAACTGATTGTTTCTATAACTGGCGGATGTTATGAAGGTCTTGAAGGGCACTTAATAAGATGTAGGTGACTTAAAAAAACTTAACACAATTCTCTGAAGAATAAAACCTACCACCATTGAACAATTTGGTGCCTGTGGGGTCAATTTGATTATTCCTGTGACTTAAAGATATTTTTCTCCAAATGAAGGCATAGAATGCTCTGAGCAAGTTGAAGACAAAATTTATAAATCACTAAAACCATTCCAAAACTCTTGGGCACAATAAAGTATCATCACAAATCTTCTGGCCAAGGTTAGTCTGAAAAGAGGATCAGAGTAAGTGCCTTAGCACCTTAAGGTCATGATTCTTAGACCCTAACTCTGTGATGGAGAATAAAACAAGAGTGATTTTGTGTTGGCCAAGTGATAGAAAGAAATGAACTAAAAAAAATAAAGTAGGCTTTCTTTGTCCTTTTCTTACTATTGATGGACTCATTTACCTTAGCTAGGTTCAATCAATTTCCTGGAACTTAGTTATAAATTATACTTTATCACCAGTCAAAAGCTGAAAGTCTAGTACCCAACATTTCATTGATCCAAAGTCATGCCCTTTTCATGAGGCTGATAAATGACTACATGCAGTGTACAAAGTCCTTCTAAGAATATACAGATAATGATATAGAACCTATTCAAATCCACATGGTTAGCCATAAATAGCAAAGGACACACAGGGCTTCTTAGAAACTAAAACTATGGTAGGAGGTGACATCTGAGATCCCCGGGGAATATAAAGGGTACAACCTAGCCAGCCCTGCGTCACCAGAGGTCATCTTTATTTGAGAATGGAAATGCATTTCCCAGGAGGCCTACGTAAGTCCACCTGATGCACAATGAGGCTAAATCTGCAAGTCTAACTATGGGCTTGCGCTGCCTCTAAATAGTCCAAGCTCCTACTCAGGACACCAGAAACACAAATCGTCACCATGGGCCAGGGTGGCAGACGTGGATGGGGACACAGCAAAAGTAAGATGTTGGAGAAGGGTCCCTGGTGGCAAAGACAGTTATTTCTTAGAAGTTTAGAATTTATAGCCAGCTAGGTAGTTAGTATTTCTTTTTCTTTGTATTGAGGAACAGGTGCAACATGAAGGATCAAAAGATAAAGCTGGTATAATCTCTTCATGCCCTGGGGTCACAGCATTCCTGCTTCTGAGGAGAAGCCAGGGCGCATGCACATAGGTGCGTAAAGCAAAGTGTCCTTGGGCACGCTGTTGTTGCCTCTGGGACTTGGCGGGTATGTCCCATGGACGCATATGCCCCACTGAGTCTGAACTCCAACCCGCCTACAAGACAGAGGCTTTGGAAAATGGCACACAAGAAGAACATGAAGAGGCCTCGGCCGTAGCTCTGATGGGGAGCAAGAGAGCCAGAACTGTCTCAAAGAAGAGCACCTACTGGGTGCAGCATTAACATCCCTGCCTCCCCTCCCCTTGCTCAAAAATCCTTAGGTTCTCAGAGTAAAAGGCCACAGGAGCATCGGCAGAAAAACACACATGGCTTATCAGTGGAGAGACAGAATGGATGCAGCGACAGCTCTTGGGCTCTGGAGTCCGATCCCCTGGGCTTGAAAGCCGTTTTTCCCCCTAAGCTGTGTGACCTGTAGCAAGTTATTATCCTGTCTGAAATTTAGCTGCATTCCCTTTAGACTGGGGGTTATTGTGAGGGTTAAATGAGACAATTCACGTAGAGTGCAGATCAGAGTACCTGTCATGTGGTAAACACTTTGGAAAGTGTTAGAAATTATTTTAGCTACTTGATGAAAAAAAAAAACCATATAAATCATACCAGGCAAGAAGGGAAGAAAATATAGATAAAAACAAAGCAAAATAATACAATGTGTACTCTGATAAGACTTTGTATTAACTGAGCATCTAGGCTCAAGGGCCAAAAGTTGTTATGTTAAAATATTTTTAAAAAGGAAGGAAGGATATATATGTGTCTGTGCATGCACAGGCATGTATGCATTTTTTAGTATTTTAACTGTTTTAGGGGAGGACAGTGGAGATTTTCTAGGGTTTACACAGTAAGCATCTTTCGCTTGAAATTAGGAGTAATAAATCATTAGGCAAGGAGCCCGGTAACTAAGGCATACGGGCCAGGTAACCAGAGCGTGATGCTCCCGGGAGGCAGTGCCCTTCGGAAATGCTCTTGGAAGGAGTAAATCACAAGAAGGGAAGCAGGGAAGGAGGGATGTGGGGGCAGAGCCCTGCAGGGTACTGCTTAGGTGAGGGGAGAGGTGTGACCAGAGTCTCCACGAGTAAACGTGGGGTCCAGTCCACAGAGGCATTTGGTTCTCAGGAGAACTGAACTGACAGACTGGCGGAGAAGGCCTGGCTCTGGACTGGGGGCCAGAATGAGAGGACCCAACTGGCCTGGCCGGGCTGAAGATGACATCAGGGCTTAGCTGCGAGGGATTTCAACTGGTGCCCAGGAGAGTAACCAGAAGGAGCACAGGCAGCTGGACAGTTGTGCTCTGTGCTTCGGTTCTGAGAGCCGATTCATTCACACCCCTGCCTCCCCTCCCCCCCGCCTCTGCCTGCTCCTTCTAAGGTCTCCTGCCCAGGGCACCACAGGGTCTCCATCCACTACAATGTCGTTTTTAGAATAGAAGGTGGTGAACTTCTTCCTGCAGGAAGCATTCTTCACACCCACAATAAGACAGACTTACAAAGTCAACTGGGAAGGTGCTTCACATGCCCGCTGCCGCTTGCAGAAGCCTGCAAGGTTCAATTGTGAGGGTCGCTGTTCAAGGCTTCGACGGCTTATCTACATTTATCTTCTCGGGGCTTGTGTGGACACTGAGATCAGATAGACCTGGGTGTGAACACTGTGCACTTGGTGGCCCTGTGACAGGGGCCAATTATTTCAATCTCTTCCTGAACTTCAGTTTCCTCTTGGTTAAATGGGGATTATATGCATTCGGCACGAGAGGCGATGGATATCCGCAGAGAGATAATGATAGGAGATGAGATCCTGGATATAAGCAGAGACCCTCAGCCAGGAGCTGGCACACAGAAGTCACTTAATGATTGCAACTGTTGGGCATTATTGTGGCTGGTCTGCGTATGAACATTCCAGGGACATATGAGATTGACAGGATTTTTCTGCAAAAGGAAACAGAGGCTCTCACCGGTTTGAACAAGGGAGGCTGTGCGTGGATGTGCCAATTAAAAAGCCATCTGCTCCTGGTGCCTGCAATCCACCACCCTTGAACTGGCGTAGCCACCTGACACAGCAAGTGAAATGCTGTAAACCGTTAACGAGGAGCAAGATGGCGTTGGGGAAAACTGTAAAATTGCTGCCCCATTAGTGTGCAGTTGGTCAACCTTTCATCTGCTATCGGACTCTCCCAATAGCTACGCTCTCAGTTTACTGTCTAGAGGCTTTGATTTATCTGACAAAGGAAGGCGTCTTAACAAACATCTGTTAGACCACGAGGGTGCGAGCCTTGACCAGGACGAGCCACGCAGGAAGGCGTGGCTGCCGGTATGCTTTCCCAACCAGAAGACAGCAGTGCATGCTGGTGAAGGCGAGTGTGGCCAGCAAACTGGAGGAGGGGCCTTGGATACTAAAGCGTGTGCGAAAGGACTTGTGTCCAGAGGGGTGACAAGGCAGTATCAACAGGAGGACCCTGCTTTTCCATCCCTGACGTTTCACTTGCCTGCCTAGTCATTGTGGTCTTGTTAACACCTATACTGTACCTCTCAATACGGACTCGTTTATTCCTATAATAGTTCATTCATTCCATGAGTATTCATGAGCCATCTACCATGTACAAGGCACGGTTCTAGGCACTAGAGATACATAATGGAGAGATGCGTCGGGGACAAAAGAGACAGAATCTCCTGTCCTTGAGAACCCACATTCCAGTGTAAGACACACGAAAGTACATAGAGAGTACGTGTGGAGGTGGTAAGAGCTGTGTGAAAATAATAAAGCAGGGAAGGGCAACAGGACATGCTAGAGGGAGGGAGTGCAAATTTAAGTAAGGTGGTCAACGAGGCTGCACTGAGGAGGTGATATCTGAATAAGACCCGAAGAGGCTGAGGTCTTTACCTGCCTTCCTGACGTGACCCCACCAAGGTCACTTCTCACCAAGGTCACGCCCCGGCCCCCTGCCAAGCAAGGGAAGTCCTGGCTGGTCAGAGCATTCAGGTCTCATCTTCCTTCACAAGTCAAGGTGTGTGCTCCCAGTGGGCCACGGCCCCACCCGAGGACAGGACACCCAGGAAGCAACCAAGAGGCGCGGGCTTCCACCGTGGCCCGGCAGGTCCTCACCTCCTCCAGCCGCCGCCGCTGCTCCTTCTGCTCCTCTATGCGCTTCTGGCGCTCGGCCAGCAGCTGCCGCTTGTGTTCCTCGTTCTCCCGCTGCTGCTGTTCCAGCTGCTGCCGCCTCAGGGCCTCCGAACGCTCCTTGTTGGCCAGCTGGAGCCTCAGGAAGTCCCGCCGCAGTGTGGACTCCCCGGGTAGGTTCAGAATGGAGCTGTGGGCAGGAGGGAGAGATCAAAATCCTGCGTGCGGCAAGGGTCATCACTACCCGGGTCCTGGAGGAGGGGCACAGCTGGCAAACAACTCACTGGTATGCAGGAAAGGGACCCACATGTGGCGGCACGGGCCCTTAGACCCTCTGTCAATTACAGAACTCATCCCCAGGGAAACTGAGTCAAGGTAACCAACCAAGCGTTCAGCCTCCTTTTTAGTGTGGCTAAACATACACTGCTGTCTCCATTCCTGGATGGACATGGCATCGCCTCTCTCCAGCACTGTTTACACTGCTCCCTCACCCTTGTGCCATGCAACGATCTGCTTCTAAAGGTTTTAGTAAGTGTGCAAGCCCTAGGCCCTGGGTCAGCTGACTGTCATGGTTAAGAAAGACACAAGAAAAGCCAGCAAAGGAAACGAACAACTGGGAGCAGTAAGGGAACCTATTCTACAAAGCTGAGTACATCACCCTCCCCTCCCTCTCCCTTCTCCTCCGTGACCCCTTGCACCAAACCCCAGGAGGCAAAGGGCAGCCTGCTGATGTGAAGACATGATGAGCCAGGGAGGGAGAACATTTGAGTCAAGGTCAACACAGAGTAGAATAGGAACCCAAGCCTGCCAAAGGCTGAGAGTTCAGGGCTTGTCTCACTGCACCAGGATTAAAGAGAAGTGACATGGTCTGGTTCTGGAGCAGATGGTGTAGCTAGAACTTCAACCCAGCTAACTGATTCCTGGGTTCCATTTAAGCACTGTGGGCCTCAGTTTCCTCATCTGTAAATCAGTGGTTATGCATCATGTGCATGTTATGCATGTGTGTGTGTGTGTGCGCGTGTGCATGTGCATGTAACAGTAAGAAAAAGAAGACAGAAAACCTAAAGCAACTCCACCTACAGCCTGGTCTAGAGCTGCCCTATTCACATCTAAGTGCATGTGAATAACTCAAAGTTAAGCTTTTTGGTTGCACACAGCAGCCTAACAGGGAGGTGGGGAAGGCTCTTATTTGTTCATGCAGACGTAACTCTTTTCATCTTTCTGGCAACTTCCACTTGCAATAAACCCATTAAATAACTCTTGAGCCCCTTCTAGGTAGCTGACATTGTGATAGGTTCTAGTGGACACAGCAGTCGCTCAACAAATGTTCTCTCTATCTTCTTGTGGGGGAGAGAGACAGACACATAATCAGACAGACAAATGATTACAAATAAGTTCACGTAGGAGCAGGCTCCATATAAGACAAAAGATATAATGGTTTGAGACTGGCAGTAGCAGGAGGCTGGGGTGAGAATGAAGGGTTCTGCTCTAGACGGGGGTGACCAGGGAAGACCTTCCTGAGAAGGTGCTAGATGAGCCAAGACTCAAATGATGATGAGTCAGTTCCATGAAGGCATAGGGGAAGAACCTTTCAGGCAGAAAGAAAAGCAAATGGAGAGGCCTGTGGAAGGAACAGGTGGGCATCTTTGAGGAGTTGAACCCCGTGGGACTTCACGGAGCAGCCTGAAGGAGAGAGGTGGTCTGAGAAGAGGCCAGAGAGACTGGGCAGACCCGGGAAGGCATGAGGCATGGAAACCAGCACAGAAGGGTACAGTCAGCAGAGTGACGTGATGGGGTCTGGCTGCTGAGTGGACTACTGTCTGCGGGGCGTGGGACGGGGGGCAAGCAGGGCCACCAGCTGGGCTGGCACTACAGTGGTTCTGTGGGGGAGGGGCGGTAGGGGTGGAGGCGGAGAGAAGCACTTGCGGGGGGAGAGTTACTGAAGCCTGTTGATGGATCTGGTGTGCGGAGTGAGCGATGACTTGCAGGTTTTGGCTGGCACCTGGACAGTGGCGGTGACGCAAACTGGGGTGGTGAATGGCGGGGAAAGGGGGGCGGGTTTTGTGGCAGTTGACGAGGTGATCATTCTGTTTTGGAGAGCGGTTAGCCTGCCATGTGACTGCCATCAATGCCAAAAATGACAAAAAAGGCTTCGTTCATGATGTCCCACAGCCAGTGATTGGATTCTACTAACAAAGCTCCTCTAAAACTTACAGCCTTTGAGGAGGACTCTAAACCAAATGCCAAGCGACAGTGCTTATCCACACAGGCCACAAGTTCCGTGCAGAGGCGGCAGGACTTGGGGGAGCCTGGTCTCACCATGCACGCGAGGCTGCACTGTTAATATTATCTGATGTTGAATCAGTGTCGGGCGATTTGAGCAGTATTAGTGGCTCAGTCATAAACTTGGTGTGTGACCTGTTGCCAGCTTTAGGCTCTCACCTCATTTTGAAAATGAGGTGACCACTGTCCCTTTCTACTTTTCAGGATTTCATGAGGATTAATTACATGTGTCCATAAAGTAGGACTTGGAACATAATCTTCAGTGTGATGTAGTGACACACTACACTTAAAGAAGCGTTAAGGCATGGCTAGGTTGGCCTGCTAAGTGACTCAGTTTAGCAAATACTAGTTAAAACAGGGCTTCTCAGTTCTCTAGAGAGTAATCGAATGGCTGACATGACATCTGGATGCACAACCTCTGTGCTTTGCCTTTCCACGTCACTACTCGACAGACATTATCTCCATGCAGCTAAACTGGGGGCAGCCAACGTGTAACGTATCAGATGGAAGAAAAAGTCTCCTCCGGTCTTTGACCTTGAAAATTCCTGTAGCAGGTGACGAGAAAAACTGGATGGCCCTATAAGTCCCTGCTTCTTCCTGTAGTTTAGCAATAATCCAGCTTGGAATATCTGAGTTAACTCAAAAAAATAAATAAATAAATAAAAGCCACTGGCTCGTTCTAACAGCAGTAGCTGGACGGCCTCTTTCCTGGGCAGGCAGCTCGCCCCTGGATCATTGCAGTCCTCTCCTTGGATGCCTAGAGGATGGAGCCCCATATGCCCCAGTGAGCCGCCTTCTTTTGCATTTTCCCCCAATAAATCTCCCTTCGCACCACCATGGATGTGTGTCTGGGCCCCTCGACTTGCCAAAGTGCTGCCAGCTGAATTCTCTCATGGAACTGAAGTTCCAGCAATGTGATAAACTAACCTTAATTATTTATAAACATACTGGAAGAAAGTCGGAATCAATGTCAAGTGAAATTCAAAATGCAGGGATGGTAATGATAAAGCAGCATTGATTCTAGAGTCCAAAGTGTGACAACTGAAGTGGGCAAGAACGTTTCTATATTGGGTTCCCCTCTAGAGTATGATTTGATTTCCTAGAAATCATGTCCTCTCGGATTAGGCTGTGGTGAAAATACCAAGACCTGTGACTAGGGCAGTGGCTGCCCAAATGGGCTTCTGGAAGATATGATGTAATGAACTGAATAACTCAAATCCAGAAATACCACTTAGGTCTCCTGAAAGTTGCAGTTTTAGGCACTTTATGTCTTGTATTACTCAGATAATTGCCTCCTACCCATTCTACACACTACATACGTGAGGAAACAAAGTCTTAGAATAGAGACCATAAATCTTAGGGGACAAGATAAAGAATATGCTGATTTCCACATTTTTGTAAGACTGCCCCGGGTAAATATTCCCGAATTAATGAGTTTGTTCATGGGCAATAAATTAAATGAGACCACCTTGCTGGATTCTTAAAAATGAACCTATAAATCAAAAGAAAGTGAGTTTCACACAAGCACAATTCAGAATGTGAAAATAACACTTAGCTTTTGCTCTCCTACCTGGGCTCTCCTGAGTCATTCTCCTCCTCTTCTTCCTCACTTCCGCTGTACTCATACTCTGTCTCATCTAAAGAGAGACTCACAGAATGTTAGTGCACAAAATGATGCCACGGCTCAGTCAATCCCACCTCCCCCCATGTTTTATACGTAGGTAATCTGAGGCCCAAAGAGCTGTCATTGAGGATGACCTGGGACAGGCTCTAAGCCTCCTGACCTGTGATCTAACAGTTCCCATCAGCTGGATTAAGAGCATGCAATTAACATCCAAGACTGTCCCAAGTGCCTCTAATGGCTGGTGTTCACATGAAAGTCAAGACAAAGAATTGAAAAAAATAACTTTTCAGTTTATGTTAAGTCCCCATTATAGGACCACCTAAACCAAGTATTTTTTGCCCACTATCAACTTACTAACCATCTTTTAAAGTAGTTTTATTATGATTTACATGGACCCACAAATTGTCTTTAGATATCTTGATAAACACCAGAACAAAACTTGACAATGTGTGCTATTAAAAATACAGAGTTGGGGTGCCTGGGTGGCTTAGTTATTTGGGTATCTGAGTCTTGATTTCAGCTCAGGTCATGATTCCAGGGCTGTGGGACCAGGCCCTTCTCTCCCTCTGTCCCTCTTCCGCTCATACAATGTGTGCTCTTTCTCCCCCCCCCCCCCCCCGCTCCCCCAAACAAAAGAAAAAAGAGTTAAATGGACCATTGGGGATATTTTTTAAATTGGCCATTAGGGACATTCATTTAATTCAGTAATATGTTAAACAAGTTAACATGTAATAATAAATAAGATTGAGTCTGCTTTGAAGGAGATCAGAATCTAATGGGCAAGATAGACAAGTAGGTAATCAGATCCTTCATGATTATGAATAAATTAATCTTTATTGGGTATCTCCCATGCTGTCACCCTGCTGGATACTTTACCTCTGTTCTCTCATTTATTCTCATAACAATCCTTTAGCATACTTTCAAGTGAAGACACGATCACAAGAGGTTAAGTGACCAAACCAATGACTTATTAATAAAAGGTCAATCTGAGATTCAAATTTAGAATTCAGTCCAAAACTTTCCCAACCCTAAAACTCATGTTCTTTCCAACATATCACATGCTAAAGAAAAGTGCATACAAAGAGCAATGAGATACAGAGAAAGAAGCAAAGTCCATTGGTCATAATGAGAGAGTGGGCGGCAAAGTCTTTGAGGAGCGAATGAGCTGGGCCTTGGAATTGCTGGTGGCCCCATTCCAGGCAGATGGTAGCTAATAGTGATGGGAAAAGGGCATTCTAAGCAACACAACCATGTGGGGAAGGCTGACAGTATTACAGAGCATGGCGTGTTCACAATGAGTCGTGAGCGGCTAGCTGTCAGGTGTGAGAAGAGCAGAATGAGTAGGGCCAGCAGGTCTGATACTGGACTCTCTGATCCTTATATAAGAGTCCTTGCTGAAGACTTTTTTGCGGGCATTGGGACATCCTGGAGGAGCTTTTACTTGTAAGCAAGGCAGGGTGTCACATTACTGTTGTCCTTTCATAGCTGTGAGTTAGTAATTACAACTTTGAAAGCATCTGTGCGCCCCTAAACAGGAACTAAAACTGATATTTGGTTGGGTTACCACCAAGAGGCAGCACACATGATAAGAAATAAACCCTTTGCCTTCCATACTCTTCAGCCATTAAAGGGCTAATGAAAAGGAGCCCAACGCATGATGTTTTCAAGTGTATTTTTTTTAAATCATAAGTTAACTTGAAGTATTTAGATATGTATGAAGATTACAGGCTACTTATTTTTTTAGTATTATGTCCCCAAAATGTAAAGAACCTTCATATAGTGTTTCAATATTCTACACGAAAAATGTACTCTTTTCCAAACTTCCCTGAAATAAATTAACAGAAGAGTTGAAAGTAATCTGCAGAAATTTTATCTAGCAAAGGAAATTCTAGCAAGGAAAGAAACACAAAATTAATCCAATTGTTTCTGCTCTCTAAGGGAAAACCTGCATCTGTCAGGTCCTTCAACTATAATACTTTACCAAAATCTGGTCTTATTGTTTTATATTACTGGCATAAATTAACATATGTCAACATATCTTAAGAAAAAAAAAATATCGGGTTAAAAAATCACAAATCAATTCTCATTAAAATTGTTTGTACCAAAGGCTGGTCTTAGGGCCACTAAGAGAGTCTAAAAGTATTAGAGAAAGCAAATAAAATAATTTGATGAAACTGAGCAAATGAAATGATACTTGATTTGATTAATACACTTTCTGGGGAGCAGACAAAAATGAAAGCTTCTAATGGCTTTGAGCCTAAACAGAATTAGGTTTCTTAAATTACTGTGTAACTATGGAGCATACCTTCTACCAGGAATCTTACTCTTCTACTCTGCAGAGAAGGGGCACATTAAAAATAGTCTTATTTTGAGGCACCTGGGTGGCTCAGTCGGTTAAGCCTCCAGCTTCGGCTCAGGTCAGATCTCATGGTCGTGGGTTCCAGCCCCGCATCAGGCTCTGTGCTGTCAGCTAGCTCGGAGCCTGGAGCCTGCTTCCGGTTCTGTGTCTCCCTCTCTCTCTGACCCTCCCCCTCTCATACTCTGTCTCTCTCTGTATCAAAAATAAATAAAACATTAAAAAAAATTTTAAAAATAGTCTTATTTTGGGGCACCTGTGGCTCAGTTGGTTAAGTATCAGACTCTTGATTTTGGCTTAGATCATGATTCCAGGACTGTGGGATTGAGCCCCGTATCAGGCTCTATGCTGAGCAAGGAGCCTGCAAGAGATTCTCTCTCTCTCTCTCTCTCTCTCTCTCTCTCTCTCTCTCTCTCCCTCTGCCCTGCTGTCCTTCTCCCCATTTTTCTAAAATAAAAAAAATATATAGTCTTATTTTCATAGAATGGGGAGTTTCGAGTCACATTCTAGAGTTTGTGTCCTCCAAATGTGAAAACAATCCAGGGCACAAGCTTTACCCATTCTACTCACAGGCCAAAGGCAAAGAGGTCATGAGTTCTCAGCAAGTGATTCAGAATAGACTGAAAAATTGTAGGTCAATAAAGAACTGTCTATATAAGAATAGCTAATATTTACTGAGTCTATCCAAATGCCAGAAATTGTATTAAACATTTTAATGTATTATCTCATTTCATCTTTGCAACGTCAGGCAATACTAATTACTAGTATATCCCCTCTCCTGTTTTAAAGACGAGAACACTGGGATGAAATTCACATAACTCTTCAGGGGTTAGAGCTAGAATCTGAACTCAGTCTGAGTCTGGAAATAGAAAAATAAATTTCCCTTTTAGAGAAGTTGGCCTTTAATGGTTGCATGTCTGACACACCTCTCTAAAATGTTCCCATTATAGTTTTAAGTTCATGGAGTGGAAGACCCCTGTTAATAAATAATAGTTGAAAAATCAATCCTGGAGCTTTTTGACCTTTTTACCTATTTCTCTCATGCCTGGTTCCTGTAGCTTGGGCCGCCCTCCCAGCTTCCTGGGTTCTGATAAATACCTCATTCCTTTCTACCCACTGACAACTGGAGATGGGCCTCCTTTTTTATTGTTTGGTTTTGTTCAGATTTTTATTTATTTGTTTTTCAGTGCTATAATAATTTTGTGTTCAATTGAAATAGGCAATGAAGCTTTATTTCCTATTCAGTGCTTGAAGTAAAAATAGTTTGATCCCCAAACATTCAACAATGTATCTTTGCTCTAAATTGAAGTACAGTTGACATACAATATTTCACTAGTTTCAGGTGATGGGCTTCCTTTTTGGCTTCACCTCATCACCTCGTATTCTTGAGTCTAACCTGATCACACATTTCCCTGAGTCCCTGAGGCTGGGAGCCAAGGAGGAGGTCTTCCCTTGAGCTTTCCCTGAGGATTTCCCCTCCTGCCTTGGCCTCATGCTGCTCCTATCACTACACAGTCTCGACTCCTGCAATGCTTACCACCCACCCCACATACCTGCTTGTACCTTGCCACATTACGGGTGGTAACCCCAGAGGCAAAGATGGGACATTCAAATAAAAGGACCACACCCTCAGTCCTGTGGGCCCCACCACCCTCCAATGCTCCATGTGGCTTGAAAGAACAGAGGACAATGGTGTTGAGGACAGGAAAGAGGAAAAGCACATTGCCACATGTCTCCCACCCTTGGTGCCTGGTCTTTCCATTTATTCTCCATCCCTGCTGGCTCAGTGCTCACTTCACCAGCCCTCTGCTGGCTCTTCATCATCAGCCCTCCCCTTTCCTCCACTGACCCTCCTGCCTCCACTCAGGGAGGACTCACTCTGTTTGTCCTCTGGATCTTTCCCTTTCCTCACCATGCCTCAACCTTTCCTGCTCCCCACCCGACCACGCACAAAACCTGCCCCAGATCATATGCATTTTCTCCTTAGTCAGGATGCTAGTTAGGGAAGACCAAGTCTCTATTCAAACAACCTGGATGCCGTCCCAGAACCCCAAGTTTGAACTCATGTCCTTTTCATCAATGCCATGAAAAGACAGTGTGGTAGAATAGCTACAGCCATAAGAGATAAGGTTTCTGAACCTACAATATAAAGAAGTACATGAAATGATCCTCCAGCTCAAAATTCAGTGTTCCAAATAGCAAGTCTGGCAACTCTGTGACTATAAGAAAATTCATTCCGACATCTGAGCTAAATTCTAAATGAGCCTCAGAGCATAAAAACTTAAATGCTGAAGACTGCCAGTATACAAAAATGTCAACTAACTGTTTTCTTTTTTTTAGGTTGTGTTCTGTAGATTTTTAGTCTTCAAAACATGAATATTCATTTGAACTAAGAAAATCACTTGTCATATTAAACCACTTCATAGTATTACTCAACACGACTCTTTGTTAGTGCCTGGAAGAGGTAATATTCCTGACAGTTCTATCCTTTCATGAAGATTCCATTTCACAGGCTCAATCCATTGATGCCTACAGCAGTGAACTCAGAGGCAGGCCTTCACACTAAGAAATAATGCCGGCCCATCTGAAACCCCCACGGCCACCTCCAAATATATCAAGAGCTCATGACTCACTCTGTCCTTTGTTTCCTCGGCTGAAATACAAATGTGCTTCTAACCTTTCTCTCCTCGCTTCTTCTTTGTTCTGTCAATATGGTCCTTGAGTTGAATGCGGACCTGTCGTTCATTAGGTTGGTCTCGTATGAATGGATGCTTCATCAACTGTTCTGTTGCTGGTCGCTGGCTGTGATTCTTTACCAAGCAGCTCTCAATAAATGACTGGAATTTTTTTGACCTGCCAAACAAAAGAGATGAACCCACAGATAAAAAGACCATCCAAAGAAAATGCAAAATTCTATTTCTCCAAAATGCTAGAGTAAAAAAAAAAAGAAGAAAATAGGTTTAATTAGCCAACATAGAAACCAACCAATCACAAAGTCGGTCTAGACCTTTATTAGGCACAATGGGGTTCAAAAGCATCATCACCATCAACACACAATTCAGGCAACGTATGGGAGTTACATGCATGAAAGCATTTTTGCACAGTTTACATATAATATCACACAGGAGACCAAACGGAAGCAGAGAAGACAAAGACCTTGGTGAAAATCATATCTGAAGATCTATGGTAATGAGGGAACCACAGCTGAGCTTTAAAGAGTGAAGAGGAAAACCAGGGGTGGCTGGGTGGCTCAGTCGGTTAAGTGTCCGGCTTCGGCTCAGGTCACAGTCCATGGGTTCAAGTCCAGCATCAGGCTCTGTGCTGATGGCCCGGAGCCTGGAGCCTGCTTTGGATTCTGTGTTTCCCTCTCTCTCTCTGTCCCTCCCCCACTCTCTCTCTCTCTCTCTCTCTCTCTCTCAAAAATAAATAAACATTAAAAAAAAAAGAATGAAGAGGAAATCACTTTCAGGAGAGAGTTCAGGGAGGCAAGAAATAGTGAAAACCTAAGTACTGGGCTGAGCACACTGTATGTCAGGGGACACTGAGATAAGTTGTGTAAATGATGCAGAATTTGCAAGCTGGAGGAAACATAAAATCAAGGTTGGATAGGTAAGGAGGAGTACATTTTGTAGAAATGAGAAAGATTCTTACACGGTAAAGTAAGCTTGGTTAGACAAAGTTTTTTAAATGGTAATTTCAAAATTACTTTTGAACTTTGCTCTCCAGTTAATAAGAACAGGGTGTATGTTTATGTTTGCTATCAACTCAAGGACTTGGAAACTTAGGAACTAAGTTCATATCCAGACATGGATTTATCTCCCTCTAGACAGGCACTATTTCCTCAAAGATAAACCCTGTGCCTCACACAAGGGAGGGGAGACATGGTGGGAGATACCATAGCAAGGAGTAGGGCAGCAAGTCCACAATGTGGGAGAAATTAACGGTAGACTTCAGCTATGATTCATGAGTTGGGCATGCATATTCTTGCTGAGTTCCAAGAAACTGTCCAGCCTCATAAATACTTCACGACTACATAACATGCCTTTCTGATCTGTTCCATTGGCAGCTTGACACATGACCGGCAGAGACTATAGTGGAACTCTGGTCACCCTCTTTGTGGCTCCCACTCTGCTGGGAGTAAGTGGGAATCCATTTTGAGCTCTCCATCGCCCTCCTGTGGAGCGCTGTGGAATAACAGGAGCAGATCCCAGGAGCAACTTGCCTGTGTCCCAGCCTGCCCTACATACACACAGACTTTAGGCTTGAAGGCTGTCTTCACCACACAGAACACAATGGTGAACATGTAATTCAAGATTTAAAGAGGACACCGGGGGTGCCTGGGTGGCTCAGGCATATGCACAACTCTGTATTTCTGCCCAGGTCAAAGCAGTTTCTCACTTCATATTTTTAAAGGACTGCATTACTAATATTTTTTCCTCCCTATATTTCTAAGTTAAGTTTATGCTTTTAAATCATTTTACATAGAAGCAAATGTACCCTGCTATGCTTGGGGTCAATCAGGACCACAGGATCAATTGGGACCTACCACCCTGTGGACTGTGGAAAATAGTGACAACAGGGTGGACACTCTATGTGCCTCCTTGTGTGTCCTTCAGCCCGTAGCCCTCCTTCCTTCACACTGGTGATCTCCTGAGCATACTACATGCACTCACATGCCTGATGAACGAATGAATGCATGAATGGGTATCGGATGTGAGTTCCAGACAAACGCTACAAAATGGCCACGATCAAATCTGTGCTTGTGAGGCACAGAGAGGGAGGTCTGGGGAAGAGAAAGTATTGAACACACTTTCTCTTTCAGGACCACAGACAGATCTGTGGAGGCACAATTGTCTTTGCAAAAAACACCATCCTGGGATAATGGACTGTCCTAAGGAATAAACGGAAGAGAATGAGGTTAACCTGCATAAAGAAATAGACAAATTCCACATGGCGCTTTCCTAGGTAGAAAATCAGTATTAAAAACATGAAAACAAAAACAAATTAAGGCAGAGAGCTGTTAAATATTCATGAGAAATGCAAATGAAAGCTGTTTTTTCCTGCTTGCAACTAGAAGGAAGTGCTTTCTTTTTATAAAGTGCTCAGCTATTAATTAGAGGGTGATAAATAAAGAAATCACACTCAATTTAAAAATGAGATCTAGACTCAATAAGCTGTGTGTTCCATTCCCCAATACTGACGCTTAGAAAAAGGCAGTGGCATCTCTAGGGTAAAAGAGTAGCTCAGTACTCAGCGGAAGTAGCTTTAGTACAGAGTCCACTTTCTAGTATCTCTTCCGATGGGAAGGAACCTTCAAAGATATTCAGGAGAATAACCTTGGGCCCAAAGGTTGGGCCGAGATGTGTGGAACCACAAAGCTGGCAATGTACTCACGTCTCACATGGTACAGTGTGAAGAGAAAATAATGCTTACTGTTTACTTAAAACAAATCCTCAAAGAAAGATTCATTGTCTCTTATTTAAGTTAGTGTGACCAAAGAATCAATATGGTTAATTACACATTTAATTAAACGTAAAAACCCTTCCCTATGTTGAACACCACTTGACTGTTTGCTGAGCAGTCTAATGGGTTTAAAGTACATTTATATAACTTTACTGTTTGAATCTCTGCTGCCAGTAATCTAGTTCTGTCTGTTAAAAAAAAAAAATGCCAGTGATTAGTAATGCTAATTTCCCCAGGGTTGGCCTGGAGAGATAAACGTTACTGTTTGGTGCTTACAGTCTGAGGCCTGGTTCTAATACCAGCATCACCAAACACTTTATCTTCCCAGATTTTTTCTGTTTATATATTTAATTGTGTTAGAGGAATTAAAAACGCCTGAAAGATTATTACATTGATCATTATAACCAGTTGGGCTGAAGTTTTTAATAATTGCAGGACTCCCTAAATACAATTTGGGTTTTAGAATTTGCATTTGACCAGAACTACCCTTTTTCTCTACTTTGGGCTCCATCACTTACTAACTGAAACTTTGGGCAGATTATTTAACTTAGGTTTTGTGGCTGCAAATGGTGAGATTATTAGGATTTATCTCAAATGACTGTTGTGATGACTCGGTGAATTGATTCACGTAAAATACTTAGCCTGGTGCCTGTTACGTCATAAACACTGTATGTAGGTTTGCTGTTATTGTTATTGGGTCCTGTAACCTCTGACCCTCTCCAGGCTGAACCCACAGCAGTATCTGCCCTTAGGGCTGTGGGGGGAAATACAAGTGGAACTGAATAGGTCAGTTTTCTTCAACGAAATTAATTTCACAGATATTTGGATTAGATATGCTTTCAGGAAGAGTCAACGAGACCACTATCTCCAAGGAGACTGTGCAAAAAAAGGTTAGTTTTAAAAGCCGTGTAACAATTTTTGTTTTGATTTCAATAAAGCCTCAAGTCACATCGCTACTGGCAAATTCAGTTAATTTGAAGCATTTTCTGATATTTGCTTTCTATTATGACTATTTTATTTAGAACACAATTACTCAAATAACTTTGTCATTTCCTAAAGAACAAAAATGCCTGACAATATACCAAGAATCAGAACTGGTGTTTCATGATATAACAGGAGTGACTGGAAGCTTTGGAGCAAAAGCAAAGCAGGAGTTCAGGGCTGTGGCTCCAGCAGCGGAAACCCTCGGAGCCTGGGTAAGCGAGTTAACAACACGAGGCCTCTAGTCGTCGTCAGGGGCACAAATGGGCTGGACCAAGGAACCCATGTCTCACTCCAGTGATAAGCAGGTACGGTTTTTCTAATGATCTCAATCAAGCTCTTGTGTGTGCAATCTTTGCATTTAAAGAGCGTGGGAAAAGAAAAGGACCAACCATCTTTTACAGGAAGGAAGTCATTCCCCATCTTTCTCCAGAAATTCCTGCAGGAAGCTGCCACACGGAGCAGGGCAGAGGAGCTGGCCTGAGTATAACGGGAAGATACGGGAGGAGGAAATGTGTTGAAGGAGAGGGTTTATCCATGTGGGTGGAATCTGACCATGTACGGAGATGGGAGGAAGTAGGAGTCCCAACTTACTACACATTTGCTGGTGGTGACATGAAGGCAGAGGCCGAGAGATCCCTGGCTTCCTCTAATTCAGCAAGGGTTATAATCCCCCCTGAGATCTAGTTACTGAATGGCTGGACCACCTTGGCATTGACTGGAGCCCTGACTGCATGACCTCCTTGCCATGGAGGCCTCTCCTCATCTCGCTGATGGGGGAGGGAAAGGCTGGGTTCTGGCGAGTGGGGGTGCTTTCCTTTCCTCCCACAACGGAAGGGACAAAGGACAGTGCTACGGCCTTTCGTACCCTAATATGAAGGCACGGGAAACAAATGGTCACGTAAGAGACCAGCATCTCATTCTCTATTACTCCAACCTTGAACTTCAGAGGCCAGATGGTACAGGCAGGAGAAAGGTGGTTAGAAATTTAGAAAATTATAAGACTTTACAGCTTTGTACAAGGCTTATAACCTACCCAAGCCTCAGTCTTACAGCAACAGAATGACGACTCAGAGCGTCTGCCTGGTAGAGTTGTAGGTAAGATTAAGTTTATATATGTCTTAAATTTATATACACACACACACATTACTGCGTCTACAGCATGCATCTGCCTTACATATCCTGTATGTTGTAGATTCAGCAAGTTAGTTGGAAATGACCCTCAATGAATGTGTTTAATATAGAGTTCATGGCCCATCTCTACCACAATGGCACCCCCAGACCCACTTTGGTAATATTTTGATATGTATGCTGAGAACAGTGCACTTCCTTCATTAAGCAGAGAATGGCTAGATATAAAAGAACATTTTGGAGTTTTGTTTCTTTTGATGGGTGGGGAGACGGATCTTCTCCCTTGAAAAATAAAAGGAAAACAAATAAAATATTTCACTTCTTCCCAAGCACTAGGGCATAGTGAAGCAAACCCTGATTTATTTGAAAACATTTTTAAATGTTTATTTATTCTGAGAAAGAAAGAGACAGAATGTAAGTGGGGGAGGGTCAGAAACAGAGGGAGACACAGAAGTTGAAGCAGGCTCCAGGCTCCAAGCTGTCAGCACAGAGCCTGATGCGGGGCTCGAACTCACAAACTGTGAGATCATGACCTGAGCTGAAATTGGACGCTCAACCGACTGAGCCACCCAAGTGCCCCATTATTTTCTTTTTAATTCCTAAGTTATTTCAAATCACTTTGGACCTGGTCATTCAGGAAAGTACTTAGCAGTGCTTAAATATTTTCACTTAAAAGCTGCAATTCTGTGCAGAGAATTAGCAGGTACACCCCAGGTCCAGGGGCTGCACGACCATCTTATAAAGGCCAGGTTCTGAGTGAGAAGGAGTACTTTAGCGGGGCCTTTGTTTCCCCACTCCCTCTCAAATAGCTATGTCATTTGCCCTTCCCTCTCTGGCAGTGTGGGTCTGGAGCTCCTAACTGCCTTTCCTTTGGAGTCAGGGACGGCGTGGAGGGAGGCTGGGCAAGATGGCGGCCCGGCCTCCTCGCTGTCCCTAGACTGACCTTGTTCCCTGCAGCACCATCAGATACAGCTCCCGTTGTCAAAGGTTTGACGTAGAAAAGTCAGCCCGTATTTCCCTCAAAGTCTATGTTTCTCGAACAAGGTCAATGCAGAGTTGAACTTTTTGGAGCAGGGGCAATGAAAATTAAAACTGTAGTGCAGAGGCTGTTCACTCACTTCTTTAATGGGCCAGAAAGGCCAGACAAACCGCAGTGCAAGCCCAGGATAAGAGGAAAACAGGACAAGTATGGTGACTAACCGACGCCCGCTTCTGATTTGGGGAGAGGTGGTGACGGGCAGAAGACCACCTGGTACCCGCCAAGTCAAAGAGCCACTTGGCAGGGCAGTGGTGTTTCACCTTTGCAAAAAAGGCCAGAAATCTAAATGTAATGCTCAATCACCAGGTTTTTCAAAGTTGGCAATTAATACAAATGTGTGGCCACACTGTGCTGACCAAACATAACACATGTGCGGATGGCCAGTTTGGTGGCCATGTGGGTGGAACACTGGAAATGTGTGTCCAGCAGCAGTGCAGGGAGAGGGAAGGCGGGAAGGAAAGAGGGTATGCAAAGTCCACCTTGTACAGTGTGTGTGTGTGTGTGTGTGTGTGTGTGTGTGTGTGTGTGTGTTTGGTAGAGGGGGGTCAAAGGGCCTTGGCACAAGGACAAGTGGAAAGCGAGCAGAGGGCTTTGTAGCGTTCCTGATGCTTCCTGACATGGAACTGAGCCACCTTCTCTCCCGGGGAAGTCTGCTCCAGGGAGAAGGGAGAAAGCAGGGCTTCCGGGCCCCAGCGATCATGTGCTGTGCAGGGACCCAATGGCAGGCTGTTGCTGGGGAGAGAACGGCTGGCTCACAGGGATTCTCCAGAGTGAGAACGAGGAGCAGGCGTTGCTCTGCCCCTTGTTGCCAATAGCAACTCTCATGCTCTGTTCTTCTTCTGCATCTCGGGGCTGCCGGTCCCTTCTGGCTGTCTCCCTCTCTTCTCTGTGCAGTATGCCTTTCCCTTGTCACATTGGGGTTGCTATGTCATTGCTAGGTGGTTGGTATTAATTAAGATGGTGGGTGCAGGAGGGATATGAGGGTCCCTGACAAGGGTGATCATAGAGTACTATGAAAAGGGGCAGAGAGGTCTTGAACCTTTATGTTCTAACTGCCCAGAATATGCCTCTAGGAAAAGGGAGCAGGTCACAAGTAGTCCAGGAATTGATCCCAGGGAAAGGGTGTATCAGAATCCACAATATATACAGGGGAAAGAAAGAACCAGTGAATTTTTGTTATGCAATGATAAGATACAAAGACCCTGATAGAAGTATGGAAAAAAGTCAAAAGTCCAACATCTGGCCTACCCTGTAGAACTATGTTTCTCAGGCTTGAGTCAGTTGTATACTAGCTGCACAATTTTTAACCATATTTTTACACCACCCCTTCTCGTATCCACTAGGTATTTTTCTTTAAAGTAGGTCAAGTTTTTATGTGAATCAGTTTATTAAATTGGAAGGTTGTACCACTGCCCACCTTAAGAAGCCAGTATCACCTACTGTAGAGAGAAAGCAGCAGGAAAAACAAAAATTACAAGTATTTTGCACAGACCAATGAAATCATCTCTCATACTACCTAGTATGTATGTGTCCTTACAGGATTACCATCGTAAGGATTAGAAGAAAAGTCAGACAACCTAACCAGCTGACTCTTGGAACATCACCCTCTCTGAAAAGCTGCTTTGTGTAGCCAGGAAAGATACTTCTTGAGGTGACAACTCAAAGGGCTTCCATGTTATTACTGGGCTCCACTGCTCACTTTGGTGGACAGTTCCTTACCTGGAAGGTGTGGTGATAATGACTTGTTGTGCAAATAGTAGGTACTTAAGAGGTGCTTTAAGAGGAGTGATAGCATATGGAAAAACCACTCACTAAGCCTTGGTATATGTGAGTCTATTCAAGATTTGAGCTCATCCAACAGAACATCACAGGAAAACCCTGCCCTTCCATCTGTAAAACACCAAAGGCCAAACTCACCACTTCTTGGACTTCAGGCGAGGTGCTGGGTTCCGGGGAATGAGGAAGAGGGCTCTCATGGGGTGCATGTCACAGAGAGCTGCAAAAGACCAAAACAAAGGGCAGCTCGGGTTAGGAGGCCAAACCCAGGCCAAGCCCCATGCTTGCCGTGCAGCTGATGCTACCAAATGGCTCCGAACCCGCGCATGTCCAGTGAGCAGAGTTAGAAGGCTACAAAGCTTCTGTTTGTTGAGCACTTAAATGAGCGGGTGTCTTACAAAATATGCACTTCAACTAGACACTGTTAGCATTTCTATTTGTACTTCATATTTAAGAAAACTAAGTTACAGGGTCAAAACCTCTGCTTTGCCATAAATAACCATCTAAGATTCAAAGTAAACAATATCAAGATAACAACTACAATGGAGATGGTACTTTATTTTTAATTAGTAAAAGCCTAAGTCATAAAATGAAAGATACAGGGTCTATTTCTTATACACCAAAGGCTCATACAAATGCAATGCTATCTACATAGATTTTTAGAGTATAAAGCATTAGACCAGAACACCTTTATGTCCGTACTTGAAATATCCTGATGGCTTTTCAGGTTTCATGACACGTTTATTGTTTGTTTGTTTGTTTGTTTGTTCATGGGCCCCAGGAAGAACACAGAGCAAGGCAAAGAGGGTCTGGTAGGAAAATCATTAAAATATCTCAACTTGTAAACATGGTATTATGGTTTATAAGAAAGGACTCATGTGTCCTTATTTTAATCAAAAATTTTCACAGGTTTACTTTTCAAACATCGGGGGGTATCCTTTCCTTTGTGCCCAGAATATGAATATATTTTCCCTAAAAGCTAAAGGATTCTGTGGGTAGAAGTTTATTTTCAGCCCCCTTTACTACTCATCAAGAATGATAATATGACTTTCAGACAGCAATATACTATTTTTCTGATTCATAAATGCCTATTAGCATTGCCAATGATGGGAATTTTGTCATCAAACATTCCAAATCAATCATGCTTACAGATGAATTCTACCACCTCTAGAGTGAGAAAGAAGACTGTGATAATGTGAAGATAAAAAGTCATAGAAGCAAAACGACGTGCCATGTGCAGAAGGGGCCTGTTTTGGTTCGGGTCCTCTTAAAAGGCAGACACTAAGGCAGCACTAAGCATGAGAAAATACTACCACGGAAAATTCCTGCTTGAAAGGAAGCAGGGAGGGAGCCAGGATGGCTGGGAGATTTTCAATTTGCTCTGCAAGTCCGATCAGGGTGAAAGGAAGAGGCAGACGAAGTAGGTGGAAGTGTGTTCTACTGTCTTGCCTGAGCAAACTAAGCAGTGAAACTAAAGAGTGAGAACTGCCTACAAAGGCATCCCGTGTCTTCAGGAAAAAGGTCTGCCTTGTGTCCCTGTCAGGCTGGGTCACTGACGGGAGGGCTTTGGCGGGGGTGGGTACAGCGGGGGTGGCAGTGGGCCTTTGGTGAGTTGCACTTCCTGTAAGGAAGCCTGTGGGGCACACGCCTGCGGCCAGCACGGGGCTGGTGGAGGCTCTGCAGCACCAGCACCGCAGAGCTCAAGGCACGGAAGAGGTTCCCCAGATAGCCAGAGCCCTGGCCACTCTGCCTCGAACCTCAAAATCTAAACATCAGTATTTTGTCAGGAGTGAGAGCAATTGAGTATGCAAGTGTCTGCATAAGCCGTGCGCTGGAAATCAGTTCTGAATTTTTGTCAAGTTGAAGTTTCTAGTCTGTGTGGGGTGGCCCCAGTTTTGCATGAGGCGAAGGGCCATTTAGGAAGAAACTACATACTGAATCAGGAAAATAAACAAGATCCCCAAAGGTTGCCTCCCTTTTCTTTCTTTTTCCCTCTTCACACCGTTCTTCACACACAAGATCTTCACACTGCTCTGAGATGAATGGATTTTGGTTGATTTAAGATGGCTTTGCTTTCTAAATATGCCAGCTCGAACCCACGCCAGGCCTGGTGTAGCAGAAGCAAAGCTACTACAGCGCCTGGCAAGGAAGCTTCGCTCAGTCACTGCAGAGCAGACCAGCAACAGATGTCATCCGAAGAAGGTACTTACGGGGAGCGCCTTCTGCCATCTCGATAGCAGTGATTCCCAGAGACCACAAGTCACTCTGAAAAAGATAGAAGGCATAGACACATGCATAAATGCAGTCAACAGAGAAGAACTTGGTTTAGCCTGGTAATTGCTCCAGAACTGCCTGTAGGAAAGCCATTCGGTCATCTCTTTCTGAACCTATTCTGCCCGCTGAGCCTAAAAGCAAGAACAGCTTATTCCACTCTTCCTGGGTAGGGTATCTCACAGTATTATCTGACACATGGTGAGTTTCCAGTAAATGTATGAAAAAGGACTATAATGTCTCAAAAATTAATTGATCACCAAAATTTATATATTGGCTGAACCCTATGAAATTGCTGCTATTTGACTGTTTTTAATACCTTTATTGAGAGTAGAAATATCATATCATTAACTGCCTATATTTGAAGTCTATCATTTGCAAAGGTTTGACATGTATGCACCTGTGAAACCATCATCACAATCAACACTGTAGATATACCTTCCCCCCTCCCCCCCAATCAAAGGTTGCACTTGCTCCTCTGGAGTTTCCCCCACTGCCCTTGTCATCCCCTGACTCAGTTCTGCTTTCTGTCACCATGGATGAGCTGGCATCTTCTGAAGTTTTATATAAATTAAAGCATTCCATTCTTTTCACTAACGTAATGGATTGAGGTCCAGCCTTGTCGCAGTATATATCAGAAACTTCATTCCTTTTCATTGCCAACCAGTGTTCTGTTGTGCGGATATACTACAATTTGTTTATCCATCCGCTTGTGGATGGACAGTGTTTCCAGTCTGAGCTATTGCAGATAAAGCTGCTGTAGACACTCATGGACAAGTCTTCGTCTGGACATATGCTTCTATTTCTCTGATGTAAACACCTAGTTGTGGACTAGCAGAATCATATAGTCGGTGCATGTTCAGCTGAAAGTTTTAGACCTACAAAAACAGCAGTTTCATACTGTTTCACCAAATCAGATGAGGACAGGGAAACTTTGGGGTCATATTTGCGTGTTTCTCCAGTGCTTAGAACAGTGGCAGGTGCTTGGTATGTTTGCTGAATGAATGAACAACAGTTTCTATCTTGTAAGAGACAACATGTAAAATAGAGAATCCACAACCTTATATTCTTTCTTATGATAAGACTTTTATGTTCTCATTGGAATTTTCTAGGCTAAAGTCTCCACCCCTGCCTATGTAATCTACGCCTGTAACAGTGTGCTTCTCCCCCACTCTGTTCAATGGCTCAGTTGTCTCTGAAGAGCATAGAAAGGAGCAAATCGAAAGAAAGGGAAAACCAGGTTAGGAAACCCCATAAGAGATGCTTGCTGCTTCAATGTCCTGGTAGCTGGGTAAGAAAACACAGTGTGAAATTTGGTTCAGTGGCCTACAATCCTGGTGAAAACTTTCATCCACCTTTTCTTTTCAGTATAACCTGCATTTTGTATTCCAAATTGTCTCCTGGAACCTCACTCAGATTATGAAGATCAAAGTTCAGTTTCCTTGATATTTCCATCAAACAAATGTCAAGGCCACATGAAAGGAGATACACCTGGAGAAGGACTATGAAATCCATGCTGAGTCATTACCCAGGACTAAACTTCTCAGCATCCCAGTACCTGGTGAGTGACAGCCAGGTGTGTTTGGTATTTAAACAGAGGTCTGCATATATATGCAGAGGACTTTCTGGGGGGCAGGTCTAGCCTCTTGCTTGAAGTGTAATCTGCTTTCATTTATTTATTCATTTATTTATTAAAGAAAAAGAAAGAAAGAAAGAACAAAAGAAAGAAAGAAAAAGACTGTGTGTGCATGAGCAGAGGAGGGGAAGAGAAAGAGAGAGAGAGAGAGAGAGAGAGAGAGAGAGAGAGAGATTGATTCTTAAGCAGGCTCCACACCCAGCACAGAAGCCGATGCGGAACTCAATCTCAGGACTAACTGTGAGATTATGACCTGAGCCAAAATCGGGAGTCGATGCCTCACCGAATGAGTCACCCAGGTGCCCCAAGTGCAATCTACTTTAGAGTAGGTGGCTAGGGCCCATGCTAACCCAGTACTAGGGCCAAGAGGGGGTACTTTTAATCCATGAGCCCATGAATTCATGTGATACAAATTCTCAGTTCAACTTGGGATAATAACACACCTACACAATACCACTGTTCTCAGATGAAAGTCACTTCTCTGCCTAGAACACAACTCAAGAAGGCTACTATCCTCCTTTCTCTTTGTTATATTTCAAGATGTATTCGAAGTTGTCATTAGACACACACACACACACACACACACACACACACACACACACACACGTCTACACAGCCCAGCAAGTGACGGAGTTTTCCTGCGGGCTCCTGGCTGCGTGGAGCTCATGACGAAGGCCCAGCCTGCCATTACAGGCTGGCTCAGGAGCAGTAACTGGTAAAGATGAAAACACAGCTCTCTTGAACCTGGGGGCTTATGGTGGATTAACACAGACAATCATTTGAGAACATGACAAAAACACTGAGTCACTCGCTGTGCAGGAGGCATTCAACAGGAAACGCAGCAAGAACAGGCTGGAAATGGTGGGTTGTGCTATTTTGATAGGATTTCAATGTTTCCAGGTCTTGGTGGTTCTACCATTTTTCCCTACATCTCCAGAAATCACGTGTTTCTGTAGCGTGAAATGAGGCACAAATATAAAGGTGGTGCACAAATATATAGGTGGTTCTATGTCTCTAAGTGCCACAGCAGGGTCACATTTAAATGGCCCTCAAGTCCTGGAAGCTTGATCTGGTTTGAAAGCCAACTGAGAGCCCATGCACCTGAAAGGAAATGATGGGGCTGCAGGGAGAAGGGCTCCAGGCCAGTCCTCAGATGGAAAAGAAACAGCTCAGAAAACCCAGGCATATGTCTGCCTCTGGGTCCTTGCTCTGGCTATGTCTGCCTGTAGCAACTACCCTAATTACGTGCTGGTGGACCGCCTTCTCTCCATAAAGTCTTTGTTCAAACGCCAGTTTTTCAGCGAGGACCACTCAATCTCCCCTCTGGCACTGCCAGACCCCATCCCCTTCTGCACTTTTGTTCCCCAGGGAACAAATCACCTTCTAACAACTGTGAAATTCACTCACCACTAGTTTATATTGTTTTGTGTTCATTGTTTGCACCCCCTGCCTCCAACACACCCAGACTGGATAAAACATAAAATACGCAAGGCAGGTATCTTTATTCTGTTACCTGGTATATTCCAAGTACCTAGAGCAGCAGCTAGCACATAGTAGGCACTTCATAAACAATTGCTGAATGAATGAATGAATGAGCAAACCAAAGATGCAAACAAATGAAAGATGTGTCCTAAGATTGTCAGACTCCTTGTAGATCACCTCCGACCCAGACAAGGGAAAATGACTTACCCAAGACCCCAGAGCAACTCAGCACCATGTTTGGGCCAGAGCTGGGTCTTCTGCCTCCTGAGTCATTTTTGCTTTTTAATTGTCAACACTACATAAAAACCTGACTATTCATCTTCTAAATAAAGTTTATCGGGGCCCATAAAATAATTGCTCCAAACTCCCTCTTCGTCTACAGGGAACTGAAGGTGCTGGTGATGGAATGGAGGTGCTGAGATTCAATGAGACACCCCAAAAACCAGTGCCAGGAAACTGGCATCGAGTTGCCAGAGGCAGCATGAATAGCCTTTTAAATCTCAGACAGGCCTGGGTTCAAATCCTAACTTAACCACAGGAAGAGCTCTGCTCAGAGCTTCACTTTCTCACTGTACAACACACATCACCATGACCTACATGCATAGTGTCTAGCATACAGTGAGCTCAAGAATACGAATTTCCTTCTTCTCTACTGTTAGGTGAGACTTCCGGTGCCTGCCCAATGCCATCCTGTAAGATTTCCCCCTCTTGGGTGGTTGGCTAACCCAACAGGTATTTTAAAACCCCATTTTCCCAGCTGCCTCCATTTCAGAGTATACACAAGCGAAACTGGTTTATCCAGACTTCCGGGCAGCCAAGGATGGTGGCTAAGGATGTGACATAGTTCTTGCCAATAAGACACAGGCACACATCTTCTGGAAGCTTCTGGAAAGTTTTGTTTTTCCTGATACAAGTGACAAATACAGATGATGTCCTAACAACTCTTTCCGACTTCTTAGTGCCTTGAATAAAAACATGATGTCTAGAGTTACAGCATCCATCTTACAACCATGAGGCAATAAGGTAACCAATGAATTATGGCCGGGCAGAATGGTAGGAGCCTGGGGTGTGAGTGTATCAGTAAGTCACTATACTAACCTGGACCGCCTGCCCAGGTGACGTAAGGAACAGACGGACAGCCAAAAGCGTCCTTAGTGGTAATATGTATACAGCTTATGAGGACACGTATTCTGAGAGCAGGAAAATGGAGAGGTCTCGTCATTAGGTGATCCTGGATGTACCCCCACAGGACGCAGGAAAAGTCAGCAAAGTGAGAGGTTTCTTTTACTCAGAACATATCAGCTCAGATTCCCTTTTAAGTAGCTTTCCCCTCAACCTCAAAACAATCCCTTTAAACCAAAGGCCACACCATCCCATGTCATGGGCCACCTCTGTCACATGACCAGGCCAGAAACTGCTTCTTCTTTAAGGCCTCATTTGATATCATCATTACAATCTTTTTTTTTTTTTTTCTGGGGCTCTCTTCTTTTCCAAAAGGAACATTTATATTCCTGACCATCCGTACCCAGAGCTGCTTGTAAGCTACGCTTAACTGCCCATGCTAGGCAGCAATAAACGTCCTTGACGGGGCTTGTTTTAAGCCTTTGGATACATTAGCAAGTCCCAAAGACACTTCAGAACTTAAATACGGGAGAAAATGTTCCAATTACAACTGGCAAGATAGATCACAGGAGACGAGAATGGGAAGAGGGAGGAACAAGATGGGGAGAGAGTCAGGGAGTGATAAGTTTCCTTCATGGCCATGGTGTGACTCATTCTGGCAGGAGCTGGGTAATTCATTATTCTAGAGGCGCTGCGCAGCCTGGCCTGTGGAATGATTAATAGCCCAGTCCTGTGTGCTTTACAAACAGAACAGAGACAAATTCTAGAGCCTCTGAGAAGGCAAGCACGCAACTTCTGTCTGGCTGCAGGGGAGTCAGCTGGCACGCAGGCAGCTTGGACACAGCAGAAGAGCATCCCTTTGGGGGCTGGGCTGCCCAACACGGAATGGAACACTTGCAAATGGCGGACCCAGTCACACCAGGAGAGAGACGCAGCGGGGCACAGTAAAGAGCTCCCATGCACATGAAGAGGCAGAATGAGCTCATGCAGTACAGACCGACCTAGAACTGACTCAGCTCTGACACAACTAGTTTGGTGACCTGGGGCAAGCCACTTAATTCCTCTGAGCCCAGTTCCTCACCTCTAACATGAAGAGAACACCTACCTTGCAGGGTTAATACCAGAACTCAATACAGTATATGCACAGCGCTTAGCACACTGAAGTGTGAATAGTGGGAATTTAATAAACTCTGGTATGGTTATCATTGACTGGCAGTTCAAGCATCACACCTATGTCAGGTAAGGTGGCAATGAACTCTGGCACTTAATGGTACTCAAAGGAGTCACCGGGATGATGCGGGAAGCTTATGGGAAGCAACAGGAAAGGGTGTACTCTTCCTCCTTCAGCCCTGTGGTCTCCCTTCACTGGCAGAGCCTAGTAAGAAGCCAGGTGGACAGGCAGAAATGGGGTTAGGTGAGTGCTAGCCCCATTATCCCAAAGCTCAGGGTAGCAGGGTAGTCTGGATTTGACAAGCAATAGCTTAATAACCAGCACGACCAGTGGAGTGGACTGAACCAGGTTTCACAGAGCAGAAAACAGTCTTTTGTTTTGTGAGTTTCTGTTATGGTCTCTGTGGAAATATTCAAGCTGGAAAAAGGAAATTATATTTATTGTGTGCATTCTCTAAGGGAAGTACCTTAATCCAGAGGTAGAAGTTACGGAAAAGTAGATTCTGACTCAATATAGGCAATTAAAGATGTGTCATACAAATACGAAGTTTGAATCCCAGGATACTGCTGGCTTTTTTTAGGTGCAAAAAATAAAAGGTCCCAAATGACGGTCCCTTCATATGACACACAAACACAAATAATTAACTATTGTTGGTGAGTAGCTGCCAAGTGTTAGGCACAGAATTAGCTCCTTTGCATATGTTAGCTCACTTTATTCTAATACAACTTTGTAATATACAATTTATTATTCCCATTTTATAGACGTTCAGGAAGGTTTAGATAACCTCTGAGGTAATGGAGCAAATAGGAGGCAATGTCTACATTTTAAACCACTGCTGTCTAACTTCAAAAGCTTGACTCTTACTCACTGGGTCACACACGTACATTCTACATTATGTATACCCAGCCAAGACAGCGAGTCACTCAGGGTCACTGAAGATGTTCAAGCGTAGGTTGTGACTAATAATTCCATTTCACACATAAAACAAACTGAGAGCAGCAATCTCCAGTCCCTTGCTCATCTACATTTGTTATCTGATGGAAGGGAAAGTTTCAGAACAGCTTTACCACCTTCAGTTGGGGACCAGCCTGCAGGCCAGGGAGGTGCTGCTATGTGTCACTGAGGAATCATACACGTGGATGTTAACACGGAGCCACAAGGAATCTGTTTAATAGCAATTTCAGCCTCTTACTGGCGATAATAAAATGGTGTCTGTATCATCCCTTCCTCCATCCAGATACGGGTCGTGCCTTTGGTTGAATCTCAGTAGACAGGGGTCAGACCTTGTTTGAGAATATAAATCTCATTCTGGAGTCTGAATATTGCCCTCTCACGTCACACCCTACATGGTTTTTGGTGACTTCCAACGAGTCTGTGTTCTCCTTCCATCCTGCCTGAATAAAGCCAATTATTGGAAACACAGGAGAATGAGCACTTGCCCGACAGCCGGAGCACAAGACTCACTGAAGCCCTGGAGGAGACCCACCTCTGCCTGCAAACGACCCACAGCACCTGTGTTCAAAGTCTCATAAGCAGAGGTGAGGTGAATGACACACTACGTTAGTGCAGGTGGGGCCAGAGGATGGGGGAGTTGAGGGTTGAGGGGTTATGACTATCATTGGACTTCTCTTACGTTACTAATTCTATATAAACCCAAGGCGAGTTTATAGGGCTGGGTGAGCAGGACAGAAAAATATATAAAATAAAATTTTAAGCTCTCCAACCCCAAGCCATGCATCCATGGGGCAGGGGCGAGTAAGACTGTATCATCTGTACTAAGCTGTAAGCTGCTCTCTGCGTCTACCACTCCATCTTGGGTCGGTCCCACTTCTGCATGCACGCTGCCCCAGTGCTTGAGTGGTTGCATGGTTTTCCACGGGGCCGATGCTCTTGTCTTTATTCCTCCAGTTCCCTATTGCTGAGAATGTGGCTGCAGAGAATTTTCATTAATGAGTAATTCTGTTAAAGCAAAAGTTACATAGGACTATGAAATACTTGACAACTCCCATCCAACTGAACTGAAATTCAAATTTTAAAAATAACAATTTAAACAGCTTAGGAAGTTTGAGCAGTTTTATTAATTTTAAATCTTTTGAATGCTTATTATTAAATGAGAAAGCTTCCATTATTGCCCCACATACTTATCAGGGAAATGAAACCTTTCCTTTTGCTTGAAGTGTTTTGACAGAATTTCTGAAAACAAGAAAGGAAGGGCCTCTAGGGGGAAGTGAACACACCAGGCATATGAGATTCTGGTACTCCTCCTTCGGATAGGGGTTATTTTCACTCAGTTCCTTACTGTGCCTGGTAGATACCAGACAAAACAAGATCGCAATGAAAACTATGAGTTCTTTGGACTACTTTCCTACAGAGGCCTTTATTGTCTTGAATTGCTGTCGTTTTTTGAAAAACATTTACAGAAGTCTTTAAAGATATCTTAGATGAATAGTAGATGGTAATCAATAAATAATAGAACAGTAAAATAAAACTATTCTCTTACATTTTTACCTTCAATTTATTTTATTTTATTTTTTTTTATTTTGAGAGAGAGAGAGAGAGAGAGAGAGAGAGCGAGCATGAGCAGGGGAGGGGCAGAGAGAGAAGGAGAGAGAAGATCCCATCAGGCACAGAGCCTGATGTGAGGCTCGAACTCACTAACTGTGAGATCATGACCTGAGCTGAAACGAAGAATCAGATGCTTAACTGACTGAGCCACCCAGGTGCCCTGATTTTGTCTTCATTTTAAAGGAAGGTCTCTGTGACATCAAACTAAGCCTGGTGGCTTTCAAGTCATGTTTTGTTCCAAACATACCCCTAGGTGGAAAGTATCTATTGCACATTAGAGCCCAAAGCATCGACATAAGTTTCAGAGGCTGGGATATACAGCTGGGTCAAACTGACTACCAGAGGCACGACACCAAACGCCTGAACCTTGATGGGGTTGCAAACTAACTTTATGTGTCAAAAACTGCATGTACAGTCTCGCAGCTTGGTTAATTCTTTACAAGTGGTGGGTATTTAATAAATATGTGCTGAGTGAATGAAGAAATGGTTTTGAAAGGCAACATATTGTCACGTTGTCTCCTGGTGACAGACTACATACCTAAGAATGGTGAGCAGGAAAAAAAGGATACAATCTGGTGCCAAGAAAGAAGGAAGATTATATTCACAGAATCGCTGCTTCTCTAGTTCACTGTAAAAGTGCGAAGTGGTTGAAATGAATCTTCAAAGAATGTTCAAACCTTCCTTTTTGCTCAGTCTTCCTAACGTACCCTTTTGTGATGCTCCTTCTTGTACCCCTGACAATGATCAGGGAGACTCATGTTCATGCCAGGGCTTCATCCTCCTCTTGTACCACCTGCACTTGCAACAATCCTTGTAAATTAATTCTCACTAAGGTCTAAATGACTAATACAATGAACCTGCTCTTCATCAGGATTCCTTATTTTTTAATAAAAGACACAGAAATTAGTCTTAACTTTATTAATGTCTCAGGATACTTTAATACTTTAAAAGTGACATGGAGCTTCCAGTACCTCTGAAATCACCCTGTGTAGCACAATGCCCCCATACACCAGGCTTTGTCCACACCTAGAATTATGCATTAGGCTCAAAGGTCTTTTACTGATTCCAAACTATATTCCTTAGCCTTATTCTGAGGAAAGAGGACCAAGATATTGGCTTAATTCCAAGCTTTGGTTTTACCAGAAGGAAGTCTTCTTCTATATTAGTGAAAACATTAAGTCACAGGAATCTATTTTATGTCACAGAGAATAATTCCCACATACAGAACAACCACTCAAAATACTTAAATGGCTAAACCATGGGTAAAAGTTTGAAACACCTGTTATAAAGTGGTGTAAAATATCTGTGGCCCAGAAGTAGACTAGTTAGCACTTGTTAAGTATAACTACTGTTTGAAGAATTGCTTATAGCCAATTATGACACACATATCTGGCCTGGGACATATATTCTGTAGTGGTTCCTCTGAAAGGATTTACAAATTAAATTATTTAAATGTGCTTATCATTAGCAGTTTAAATAAATGACATTTATTTTGGCAAGAGATTAATTTTTAACTTGGCAGCTGTTTTCAGACAGATTGTTGTCAGGTTATTACAGTGCCTCACTTTGAAAGAAGGAAGACATGTACAGGAGATTATTTTGGTTTTAGACTTTCAGCTTGCATTTCTCTAAAGAGGCAAATAATTTCATCAATGCCCTAAGATCCTGGGTCCCAAAGACATTGCAATGTTGGCAGCTTTGTGACCTGATTTCAATAATAAGCCCACAAGTGGAGAACTAAAAATGTTCTTTAAAAGAGGAATTCTTCAAATATACTCCTCAGAAGCTGTTTTGTTGGTAAATTGGAGATTTATATAGGAGTGCATCATAGAGGAGCAGGGTAATATATTGGTAATACACTGAAAAGAGATTTGCAAGACGTGGGCACAAGCTCCAACTCTGAGAAGCCCACTAACTTGGGGTATACTTGCCAAGACCTCCAGCCTTCAACAGGAGGGTATTTGGAGCTGACCACTAAAGTCCTTGGGTGAAAAATCCATGCACCTGTGAAACAAGTCTCGGTAGTATCGCGTTTTGCTCAAGGTCGTCCTGTAGTCTACACAAAGGCCACAGGGTATCTCTTCATCCATCGCCCAGTCTGAAAACTCACAGTTCCTACATCCCATGTGCCTCCAATTTAAAAATCTCAACTTTCAGCCACAATTCATGACAATAATGTCACCCAACATTGTAGCTATCAATGGGATAGCAACCTCAAATTATGTTTGATTACGGCTAGCATAATGGAAAAGAGGGGGGCTTCTTGGAGAAGGGGAGGACTATCACCATCTAGTACAACACTGCTTTCAATTTATGAGCCAACGGCCAGTTTGTGATACAAAGTAATAGGCCACCAATCAAATTTCAATGAAACACCACAACAGGCTATGGAAATACCATAAAGTAGCTGCCAAGATCCCACTTCAATTCTCTCTCATTGAAAAGAAACTTCAAAAATTAAACTTTGAGCAATAGAGAAATGAGGAAGTCTATTTTTAATCAGAAAAGATGACCCAAGACAACATATTGGCTTCTTTTGGCATAAAAAGCTCTCACCATATGTCCTTTGCCAAAAGTCTGAACGATAATCAAAATAGAAATATACTGTCTTTTTTAAAAGTTTTTTAAAAATTCTAGTCAGTTGCCATGCAGAATAATATTAGTTTCAGGTGTACAATCTATCGATTCAACACTTCCATAAGAAATCTATTTTCTAATAAAAAACAAGAATAAGTTCAAGAGAATATAGGAAATGGTTTTAATATTTTTTACAAATAGGCAATCAGATACAATGAATGACTTCATGAAAAAGATTCTCATATGAATGTCTTATCATTTTAAGTTCAAATAATGCTTTTCAGTTCTTCCTTTGGATTACATAAATCATAAGCCCAAAGGAACATGAGAATTCTCCCACTGTAAGACTTGGGGCAGGATGTGAGGGATGGTTGTGAAACAATGAAGAAGTCATACCTTGAAATCATACGTGGCATCTGGGTTTTCATCACAGGCAATAACCTCAGGTGCCATCCAGTAAGGGGTCCCGATGAAGGTGTTTCTCCTGCCCACTGTTCGATCAAGCTGGGCACTGACACCAAAGTCCACTAGTTAAGAGAAGACAAATGCATAAAGTCAGTGTCCTTATATGGTGATAAAATGAATGTGCATTTTTTATTTTTACTGTGGCAAAATAAACCCAACATAAAATTTACAATTTTAATCATTTTTAAGTGTACAGTTCTGTGTCATTAAATACATTCACATTGTTGTGCAACCATCACCACCAACCGACTCCAGAACTTTTTTGTCTTCCCAAATTGAAACTCTGTATTTATCAAACAATAATTCCTCATTGTCTTCTCCTCCCTACCCCAGTCCTGGTAAGCCCCTGGTAAGCATCAGTACTCATATATAGTGGAGCATACAGTATTTGTCTTTTTGTGACTGGCTTATTTCAATGAGCATAATGTAATCAAGGTTAATTCACGTTTTTAAGGCTCAATAATATTCCATTGTATGCAGGTGCCACATTGTGTTTATCCATTCATCTGCCGATGGGCAACTTGGGTCACTTCTTCCTTTCAGCAGTTGTGAATATTTATTTTTAAACTGTGTGTATAAATGGATAAAGTGTACTAATGAGGAAAGCACAAAATGCTGTATTTGGTTAAACCAAGGGTCCATAGGGACCCAAAACAGGTGTTGAATAAAAAGCAAGCTTGTTTGCCATAAAAGAAAACACTTAGAGGATACAAAGAAAGTGGTTACGAGCCAAGTTTCTGGAGTCAGACTGCCTCAGTTTGCGTCCCATTTCTGCTTACTAGTGACGTGACCTGGGGCTAGCAGATCAACCTCTTTAATCAGTTTCCAAATTTATAAAATGAGGGTGATAATATTTACAAAGAGTTGCTACGATGCTGAAGTGAGATAATCTATGTAAGAGTGTTATGTACAGGGCCTGACATAATAGTCTCTAAACAAGTGACCATTGATTAATGATGAGTGAATATTCTGAGGATACGTTATCTAGCCAACACACACACACACACACACACACACACACACACACACACACACACACACACCCTTCCTAAGAAATGTATGCTTTTTTTTAAAAAGAGAATTACTCACGAGATGAAAGTTTGGCCCCAAATGCTAACTAAGAAAAAATGGAAATTACGTATTTTAACAAAGAGGCAAGAACAAATGTTTAGGATGTAAACACAGGCGGTCTTTCAATCTCTTTGAAAATAAAGAATCATACGGGCAATACCTCCTTCCTAGATGAGAAAGTGCATATCCTAGGGAAAGCTGTCAATTCATGCTCTTACTCATAGACACCAAGCAGGCAAATGCATGTGGAGATTCTCTACCTTCTCTTCCCACCAGATTTGTGGGAGGAAGCGCCAAGGAGAAGGGTGGCCTCACAGATAACTCTGGCAAACGGAAGTAGGCTACTCAGCAAGCATACAAAGGAGAATACGGAACACCCATTTTGTGCATGTGCCCTAGGTAATAATGAAGTTAATGTAAATATAAGGTAAAATGTATGGGAATATAGCAGGAATTTATTATTCTAAATATGTCTGAGGATATTTTTCAATAAACAAATGGGTTATCACTTCCTGTTGCAGCAGCAACAAGGCAAACAAATGGTAAGATACAGGAAGCCATTTCAAGGCCAGTCACTTCTAATCTAAAGAGTTTTTACTTAAAAAAACACATTGAATTTTGGGGCACCTGGGTGGCTCAGTTGGTTAAGTGTCTGACTTCTGCTCAGGTTATGATCTCACAGTTTGTGGGTTCAAGCCCTGCATTGGGCTCTGTGCTGACAGCTCAGAGCATGGAGCATGCTTCAGAATCTGTGTCTCCTTTCTTCTCTGCCCCTCCCCATCTCAAAAATGAATAAATATTAAAAATTAAAAAAACTGATTTTTTCTACATATTGATTAAGCAAGTGGTTTTGTCTACTATATTGTATACCAATTCACTTCTCAAGCACTTTTAGAAAATGTTTTGAAATAGACACAGAAACATTTTCCTCTTCATTCTTTAGTACACTGACCTCCAAATTCATAGTGACAAATTTTTGTTCATCAAAAACAAAACAAAATGGAAAACATGATGAGCTGTTGAAGTAATCCTATCGATTCCCTCAATTCCTAGGCTCACTGGATCCGCCTGTTCTTACCTAGTTTAACTTCTGCATTCTCAGTCAGCAAGACATTCTGCCCTTTAATATCTCGATGAATCACTTTATGCTGGTGCAGATGACTCAGCCCCTGGAGTAACAGAGAGTTGATAAGGGTTAACAGGAACAGAAGCTAAATTGCAAATAAATTATTTGGGTTGTCAATGATCCAAAAAAGATGTGAACTCACCCAGAGATACTTTCATTATCATACATCTTTCATATGTGTATAGTGCTGTTCTCAACTAGGGAACTGATCAATATAAACTAACAGACAGAAGTAGTGCTGGCCATGCCTGGCGCTGTAGTAATGAGCTGCTTGCTGGGGCGCCTGGGTGGCTCAGTTGGTTGAGTGGCTGACTTCGGCTCAGGTCATGATCTCAAGTTTGTGGGTTCAAGCCCAGCGTCGGGCTCTGTGCTGACAGCTCGGAGCCTGGAGCCTGATTCTGATTCTGTCTCCCTCTCTTTTACCCTCCCCTGCTCACACTCTGTGTGTCTCTCTCTCAAAAATTAAATAAACATTAAAAAAAAAATGAACTGCTTGTGTCTCAGCACTGATCTCAGGTAGCATGGATCCGAGCAGACAATGATGTGGTTCTGGCGTGCATGAGTTTCTGGGGACAATACTGAGAAAAGTGAGGGCTGCCTACATGTACTGGTTTGTAACAGAGTCTAGACTCTCGTACAGAAAACTAACCTGATTTAACTAAGTCTTCCACTTTTTTTAACATCAATATCCTGAATTCAAAAGATACAGGTTACATTATGTCATATAATTTTAACTAAGCACAGTGAAATATTTCTCAGACCACGCAAGAAATTTTCCATTGCCATTAGCCAAAGTGGCTCACATTAAAAAAAAAAAAACCATTTCTCTTTCCTTTGTTTGGCATTCATAGCTACCATCTTTAGTGCTTTATGATATTTATGACTTTGTGTTCATTATATGAAATAATTATTTGGTGACATCCAAACCTGATTGTGTTCCATTTCTCCACGAGTTACTCTCACTTTGGCTTCTCTGTGGTCTGAGTTCTAAAGTCTACAGACTTGATTTAAAGTAGTGATATAGTTCTCAGATAAAGGATACCTAAAATAACCTCAAATTGGAGTCTTAAAGCAAATTATGTTATGCTAACACTTGTTCATTCAAGGTGTTATATACTCAGCTATTGCCATCTTACTATTTATAATTTTCTGTACCTTTAATTTTCCTCCATAATGACAAAACCCTGGTGTGAAAATTTTATATATCTGAAATCCCTTGTTGAAAAGACTCATCAGGAGAATTGGATGCTCAAAAAGATCCATGTGCATTTTCAAGAATATCAATAAATACAAACCATGAGAGTTTGAAGCACTGGCTTGAGTCCTAGAAAACTACCTTTCTTATCCAGTCAGTTCAGCTCAAGGTAGACATCAAGCAGATTAAAATGTACGGTTTTACAGCATCTTAACATCCCATGAGGGACGGATGATCTCTTGGCCTCCTTCACTACCAAAGCTCTTGGAAACAGGTAGCAGGTAACAGCTCCCACAAATGAGCCAAATGCCATATTTAATGACATCATATGATGCATGGAGGGTTAGCTCTGAAACTTCTTGTGATTGAATGTCCCTTCTAATGAGTCACCTTATCTCAAATGCCAGTATCTTTTGGGAGAATGTATTGGAAGAAGGAAGAAAACGGTTCTCACACATTCTACCCAAGTATTGAGAGAGAGGCATCAGGTGATGAACCTGATGTTTTCAGAACCCTGGAGAGCACCTGGGCAATCCCCAGGCTTCCCCATCCAGGGTTCCTCAGAAGCACAGAAAGGCATATTGCAGAACCAGCCCTGAAGACCCAACAGATTCTTGGCACCACTGGGAGGTCTCGATGACCAAATAACCCTTCATGCTTTCTCTAAATGAGTAAAATTCTGAGTCAGAAATTCAAATGAAGCTGACAAAAAGGTACCTCAATACTTGAAAATAAATGTCAGATTTGAAGGAGAGCAGTAGCCATACCTCCTTGTTCCCTACTCAAATTTTGTTCTGTATTCTTTTTGCCCACTCCAAGCTGCGGAGGGTTTATTCTGTGTTTGCTCTTAAGAGCTTTATTTTTTGAATCTTTTACATTTATGTCTCTAACCCAGCTGAAATTAATTTTTTAAATAAGATATAAAGCAGGTTTCAACTTTCATATTTTCACGTGACTATTCAATTGGTCAAGCACTATTTACTGATAAGGACATCCTTTCCCTGTGCACTGCAGTGTACCTGTTCCACAATGTTTTTCTTGTTCCTTTGGCCATCTGTGTATTTGTGTGACAATACCTCACTCTGTCTTATCTACTCAGTAGCTTTATAGTAAGTACCAATAACTGGCACCATAACTCATCCAGCTTTGTTTTTCTTTTTCAAGATTGCCTTGGCTATTCTTGGCCCTTTGCATTTCCATATAATGTTTTAAAAATCAGCTTGTCAAGGGGCACCTGGGTGGCTCAAACAGTTGACCACTTGATTCTTAATTTTGGCTCAGGTTATGATCTCATGTTTTGTGGTTTTGAGCCCCATGTTGGCCTCTGCACTGATAGCTCAGAACCTGCTTGGGATTCTCTCTCTCTCTCCACCTTCCCCACTTGCACTCTCTCTCAAAATAAATGTGTTAAAAAAAATAAAGCTTGTAAATATCCACAGATACACCTAGAGAAATTTTGATAGCAATGAAACCATGGATCAAACTGGTGAGAAATAACATCTTTACAATATTCAATATTCTTATCTGTGAAATGGTATACACTTCCATTAACTAAAGTCTTCTTTAATTACTCTCACTAATATTTTGTAGTCTCAGTATAGAAGTAATTCACATCTTTTGATAAATTTACTTCTAAGTATTTGACTTTTATGCTATTATAAATGTTATTTTCTTCCTTCCTCCCTCCCTCCCTCGCCCCCCCCCTCTCTCTCTCTCTGTCTTTCTTTCTTTCTTTCCTAATGTGGTTTCAATTTTTTAATGTCTTCCACCCACCCACACATCCATCCACTCGAAGCACATAATCTATCCCTCAAAAGTATATCTTGGGCACGTCATGAAAATAGTTTTAACTTTTATTCCCTTAGATTAAGAAGGCAGAGCTTATAAATAAATGATTGCAAAGCAGATCTAGTAATAATGTTCAGCGAACATACAAGAGACTTCATATTAGTAGGAAGAGATAATTAAACTAGTCTGAACTAAAATCTGACCAATTACCTTCTTCTTGAATTGAGCTCAGTACACATGACACTATTGTCCAGATTGCCTGACTGAGATTAGTGGGCAAAACTGGACAAATAGACATAGTCTTATCTAGCTATTTTGATTTACGTGACAACGTCTCAAAGAACTTTTTTTAATTTAAAATCAGTCTAACTAGATTACAAATGCTGAAATGGTTAATGTCATGCAATGTTTAAACCAGTTGTAATCTTTCATAAGTGGAAAACTCAAATGAGTAATCAAAATACCTCTAAAAAGTTCATTTCCTAAGTGAGACCTTATCTCTGATGGTCTAAAATCAGATTTCTAATTGGAAACACCACTGGAAACGGTTAAGGAAAGTCAACCAGTGTTAACCCCCCCAAATGAGAGTGCACATGGCCTGATCTGAATGGCTCCTACTTCCTTGGAGCGGACCCCTACCGCCATCACTGTTAGCATAAACCTTTTAAAAGGTCTGCAATACTTTTGTGAATGTCAGTGGAAGGTTGGTACAAAGTTCAACACCGCCCAAGATACTCCATGTTGTTACTCACTCGTAAGATCTCCCTGCAGATGTACGCAATCCATTCTTCCTTCAGCGTGTTACCTTTTGTGTTCTTGATCAGGTCGGTGACAGAGCCAGCGCCACAAAACTCCATCACCAACTGGCAAAGGAAGCAAACATACCATTATTATAATTATACTTCACAGCTTCCGCTGGGTTAAGAAAGCATAACTCATTCCAGTTGGCTGCTTTAGAATACCATTCCTGTAAGGAATAAGTGATCGTAAGACAATATATAAAACATAAACTTATATCTTAATTTCTTTCCAAAATGATGGAAAAGAAAGATTATTTTTAGTTTTCCAATCTGAAGATTATAGTTGGAAATTGAGAAAAATCTCCATATTCTAAGTATTTTTAAAAATGAGGGCAGATGTAGTTGAGAATATCTCCACGTTTTTATCCAGCAATTGATATCATCTTTCCTACAGAAGTGGATCATTCCCCCGTTTGAAAGAGCTATGGTTTTCCGGGCAGTCCAATGTTAGAACAATAAACTGTATACTGTTTATGCTATTGGTTTGTAAGTGGCACTGTAAGCTGTCAGGATGGGGACTATCTGTTTTTAATTAACTTCAGTAAATGTTCCCAGGAGGGTAGACACATCAAATAAATTCAATAAACAATAAGCCTTAATTTAGCACCTTTCATCCAAAAAGCTTCAAGTTCTCCATAAATATAAACTCATTACAGCACTCAGCAACCTTATCGAATAGGCAGAAAATAATCCTCTCCCTTATTTAATGGAGAAATAGAGACTAGAAGAGGACAAACAATCCATCTGATTTGACATTCATTTTCTAGGTTTAGGAAACATCCAATTCCATATTTTCTCCATTTTCTTAAAAGTAAAAAAGGTCTTCAACAAATGTCATCTTGTTAAGTACTTATATATTTTTGGGAACTATATGAAAAGAATTCAGAATAACTGGTGATCACTCTCTGACTAGACACTAGAAACAGAACTAAAATGGACCCAGAATGAAATCACATCAATGGTTTTAGCCTTATCCAAATGTATATTCCTAACATTAATACCATGGTTGCCTATTAGAAACTCAATAAAACTCATGAAATTGAGTTTCATGGATGAGTTTCCAGTGCTTCTTCTGACTTGTCTTATGATTCCACGAATGGCAGGAAATCCTACCATCTTCTCCAGACTGCCAAGGGAAGTAAAGAGACCTATTCAGAGTTTTTGTAAGGAAATTTGAGAAGTGCCACAGTAGCTCACATGGCAACCCAATAAGGGTTGTAAAGTTATCATATATGATAGCCAGGAAGCTATCAGGGACCACAAGGTCATGTTAGAAAGAACTCTAGAGTCAACTTGGGGGCACCTGGGTGGCTCAGTCAGTTAATTGTCCAACTTCAGCTCAGGTCATGATCTCATGGTTCGTGGGTTCGAGCTCCATGCTGGGCTCTGTGCTGACCTATAGCTCAGAGCCTGGAGTGTACTTCAGATTCTGTGTCTTTCTCTCTACCCCTCCCCTGTTCATGCTCTGTCTCTCAAAAATAAATAAAATCCAAAAAAAAAAAAATTAGAGTCAACTTGAAGAGGTTCTCACTGGCCAATGATGGGATGATTAGAGCATCAATAAGAGTAACAACCACAATGGCTTGAAACACATTAAATATGCTTAACTAAATGCATTAATAAACAACCCTCAAAAATATATATAACTGGCTCTGTCTTATTTTGAGACTGGTAAATAAAGGGAAAGAGTCAAGAGTTTACACTGCCAACCTTAGACAAATTTTACCACTGGATAATTAAGTAATTAAGAAGTAAATCTTAAGAGGCAGTCCATGTAATAAATGAAGAGGACATAAGAGAATTAGAATATCAGTATTTCGTAGCCCCCGAATAAAGAATTTAAGTACTATCAATGGCTGCTAACATTAAAAAAAAAAAAAGAAGTAGCCAGATAGGATTTGCCTCTTGATTAGAATAACAACATCACCTAAGAAGTAGCCTTGCCAAAAACAAACAACAACAAACAAACAAAAAACACAGCATCTGATCAAGCATTTAGTTTCAACTACCAAATTACAAAAAATTCAGAGGACTGAGGAACATGTTACCTCACAGGGATACAATCAAGAAAACCTAGAATAGGAAACTCCACAGGGCAAATGACTCATTTGCTTTAACAATTAAATTCCAAGAATGTAAAAAGGAGATGAAGGGAATATCTACAGACTTAAAAACCTTAAAAAGATAGACCAACAATGTGCAAAAGATGTAACTTAGCTAAATATGAATTTTTTAAAAAGCTGTTAAAATTGTTGAGGCAATTAAAGCTTTGAATGCAGACTAGATATTTGATGACACTAAGGAAATATGAGGTTTTTTTTTAAGTGTGATAATGGTATTGTGGTTATGTAAAAAAGAAGTTCTTATCTTTTAGTGAAACATACTGAAATATTATGGATAAAATGATATGATGGTCTTTTCTATAAATGGTGCTAGGACAACTGAATATCCACATGTAAAAGAATGATGCTCAGCCCTGACCTCATACCATACAAAGATTATCTCAAAATGGATCAAAGACCTAAATATAAGAGCTAAAACTGTAAAACCCTGAGGGGAGAACACAGGGGTAAATTTCCATGACTTTGGACTTGGCAATTGTTTCTTAGATATGACAATAAAAGCACAAACAACAAAAGAAAACATAGATACGTTGGATTACATTAAAATTAAAAACTTTTGTGCATCAATGGATAAAAACAAGAGAGTAAAAACTTTCAGAATGGGAAAAATATTTGTGAATCATATATCCAATAAGAGTCTAGTATCCAGAATATATAAAGAACACTTACAGATCAACAACAAAAATATAAACATAATTTAAAAATGGGCAAAACACTTGAATAGATATTTCTTTAAAGAAGATACACAAATAACCAGCAATCACATGAAAAGATGTTTATCATCAATAGTCATTAGAAAATTGCAAATCCAAATCACAATAAGATACCCATTAAGATGGTTATAATTTTTTCAATAAGGCATAAAAAACAAATGTTGGCAAGGATGGGAGAAATTGGAGCCCCATATAATGTTGGGTGTGGGGGGGGGATGTAAAATGTTGCAGTCACAAACAGTTTAATGGTTCCACACACATTAAGTTAACACAGAATTGCCATATAACCTAGTGATTCCAATTCTAGGTATATACTCCAAAGAATTGAAAACAAGTATTCAAACAAAAACCTACATCTGAATGTTCAAAGCAGCACTATTCACAATAGACAAAAAATGGAAGTAACCAAAATGTCCATCATTGGAAGAGTAAACAAAATGTGGTATATCCTATCTATAATAGAGTATTATTCTGCTATGAAAAGGAATGAAGTACTGATGCCTGATACAACATGGCTGAATCTTGGAAACATTATAGTACTTGAGAGGACAAAAAAGGCTCTCTATTTTATAAACCCACCAAGATGAAATATCCAAAATAGGCAAATCCATAGAAACTAAAAGCAGATTAGTGGTTGCCAATGGTTTTCTTTCAGAGTGATGAAAAAGTACTGGAACTAGATAGGGCTAATGGTATTATGTGGTAAAATACCTAATACCACTAAATAATATATTTTTAAATGGTTAAAATGCTAAATTTTATACATTTATTATATATTATGTATTATACATCACATATTTATATAGTATATAATATATTATATATTTGTTATATAATACATATATTATACATTTTTTATCAGAACTTGGAAAAAGAGAACTAGTGACAAGGTATATTTCAAAATAATAGTAGAGGGGAAGAAGTGGGTAAGCATATGGATGGGGCAGAATTGTTCAATGATTGATGGTTTGGGGATTAATATTGAACACATGGGTGTCCATTATATTGTTCTCTTTACTATTGTGTATTTGGGGGATTTTCTACAATACAAAATTAAAGGAAAATCCCTCTGTGTGGCAAACCATGGCTCACTGGTGGCAGGATAGACCAAAGAAACATCCTTGGGTTCAAAGAAAATATTTTCTCAAGTGAGCAGAATATGTTTGTGCCCCCTTCTGTTCTCAAATCTCATTTGAGAAAAACACAGTGACCAGACCTCCTAGGAATGTGTCCATTGCTCCTGTATCAGTGGGAGAGAATGTCCTACCACTGAGCTCTATTAGGCTACAAAATTATAGTTCCTGAGGAAAGCAATGGAAGCCCAGTGACTCCAGACTTTTAAAATTAGATTGGACAAAATACTTTCAAATATTCAGTGGGAAACAATCCTGTTCTAGCCAGGCACTAATGTCAGTGATTTCTGTAATTTGCTTCTCTATTCAGCTCCAGTTGAAGGCTGCTAAATTCTTTTCATTTCACTATGGAAAGAAATGATTGTTAAATTATGTAATGGGATTTTAAAAAAAGAGAGAGAAAGACAGGAAGAAACCAGCATTTGCTAGCAACCGGTTCCTGCAGTCACACAGTGACGCCGATAATTACTGCCGCCACATGGCAGGGACCCTCCGTCACCACAAGTAACCTCATCACATTAATAAACAAAACAGGGCTCAACATGCCAAGCCCAGCAGCAATAAGTCAATAACTTCACATCTTACAAGCAAGAAATAATGGATCATTAATATTTTCCCCAGAAGAAAGTTCTGGAAGAGTTGACACTGGGGCAACAACCCTTACTAACAGTCACTGAGAGTTTGCCGTGTGCCAGGTGCTGGGCTTGGTGATCTGCAGCTATTGATTCATTGGTTCTCCATCCCCTCAATTCCCTTTTCCTTACTCACATGGAAGTGAAGCTTAGTAATGGTCTGCAGCCTTATTCATGGTATAGATACTCCTTAAGTAAGTAGAGTGGGTTGAAAGAATGGTGCTCTCTCAAGTACTATTATATGAGCCTGGGCATGCATGTTCTCTAGCCACCCTGGGCTCAGCACCCCACCGCCATCACTATAAAATACAACATAAAGTAAAATAAAATGAAATGAAATAAAATGTTTGATGTGAACATTGTGTGTTTATGAGTGTACAACTACTAGCAGCTCCAAATCTTTTTTAAAATAGTTTATTGTCAAATTGGTTTCTATAACACCCAGTGCTCTTCCCCACAAGTGCCCTCCACCATGTCCATCACCCACCTTCCCCTTTCCCCCTCCCCCTTCAGCTCTCAGTTTGTTTTCAGTATTCAGGAATCTCTCATGATTTGCCTCCCTCCCTCTCCCTAACTCTTTTTCCCTCACTCCCTTCCCCATGGTCCTCTGTTAAGTTTCTCCTGTTCCACTTATGAATGAAAACATATGGTATCTGTCCTTTTCTGCCTGACTTATTTCACTTAGCATGACACCCTCGAGGTCCATCCATGATGCCATGAATGGCCAGATTTCATTGTTTCTCGTTGCCATGTAGTATTCCATTGTATAGATAAATCACATCTATTCTTGATCTATTCATCAGTTGATGGACATTTAGGCTCTTTTCATGATTTGGCCATTGTTGAAAGAGCTAGCAGCCCCAAATCTTAAACTATATTTATTACATTTTCTGTTGGTGTGTTTGCATTTTTAAAAAAAAGAACCCAAGACCCCCTTCACTGTCCAAATGGCTGACAGGGCATTGGGCACCATGCATTTCTATAACCCCTATTAGTAAAAGAGCACAAAGAACACATGTCTTTTTTTTCAAGCTTGTATTACACGGCAAGAAAAAATTGTGGTGCATTTCAGGACGTTGGATCTTTTTATTTGAGTCTTAAGTGGTAGAGGGAGAGGTTTAGAAGGAATGGTATATTTGAACTCCTCATTCACACCACCTAAATAACTGGGTCAAACAACAGGATACATCTATGTATCACTTGGGGAAAGAGAAGGAAGGTTGGGTTGAAGGTGAGAATAAAACCAAGCTCAGGCAGGAAGGGGTTTGGGCCTGGACCTGGAACTGTGTCATTGAGTAGATATTTAAGATACAATATGGTATAGTGGGACCCAATGAAGAGGGAAAGGGCTGCCTGGATGATTTGGATACAGTTGTTATTGCTACTGACATTAAAAAAGCTTAACTCTTAAAAACAAAGAGTTTTTTTTTTTAAAGTTTATTAATTTTTGAGAGAGAGCGAGAGAGAGAGTGAGCATGTGAGTGGGGGGAGGGGCAGAGAGAGGAAGACACAGAATCCAAAGCAGGCTCCAGGCTCTGAGTCATCAGCACAGAGCCCGACTCATGGCTGGAACCCATGAGCCATGAGATCATGACCTGAGCTAAAGTTGAATGTTCAACTGATTGAGCCACCCAGATGCCCCTAAAAAAAAAAGTTCTAACATATGTCACAACTTACATGGTTGTTTGTCATGTACTTTTGTCAGCTGTCTTATATTTATGACCAGCAAGGTATTTTTTTCTTAGAGATTGTGGGGGGAGAGGGCACTTATTATGCCCCCCTCTGCCTTCCCGTCTCCAGGATAATATTTAAGCAAAAGGTCTTTGGTCTCTCAGCTGAGCCCAGAAGGAATTTCAGAAGCACTTCCTGAGCCAGCCCTGAGCTCACCTTACTGGGAGAAGCGAGCCTTCAGTATGGAGTCATCTGCTGTGGTCCCTTCTAACCTGCACTTTCCAACTCTAATCATCTCTGAAATACTTTTAAAAGGTATCCTTGGAACCACCTTAAGAAGCTTAGAATGATTTCTGGGTTCCCTACAGCATTCACTGGTCTGCTAGTTAACTGGTTTTAAGTTTCTATAATAAGAAACAATGCTTTATAGTATTTTAAAATTACAGACATCAGCCCCAAATATCTTAACTAATCCCCTCCCAAATGTCACTGGTCAGTCACTCACAAGAATAACTGACTACCAACAGATCCCTTCTCTTTTATAGGAAAAGGAAGAGCAAGAGGCAGGGGAGAGGAAGAGGAGAGAGCAGGATGCTGAAGGTCTATCTAAAATGAGAGAAGTTCTGGGGTACCTGGATGGCTCAGTCGGTTAAGCATCAGACTCTTGATTTGGGTTCAGGTCAGGATCTCATGGTTTGTGAGTTCAAGGCCTGCATCAGACACTGCACTGACAGTGTGAATCCTGCTTAGGATTCTGCCTCTTTCTCTCTCAAAATAAATAAGTAAACTTTAAAAAAAGAATTAAAACGAGAGAAGTGTGTATGGAGCAATTGAAGGAGCATTCTAAGAAAAGGGTAGGAAAGATAAACATCCAAGAATTCACAGCTCTGCAGAGTATCAGACTCTTGACCTTGAAGGTCCAGAAACATCAGCAAGGCACAGGATATTTTTATCATGTGTGGCTGGGAAAAGCCACAGATCTCATCCGCATGATTTATGAAGTTGTAAACAAAATCAGTACCTTGTTATAGAATGCTGTCTCACTTGCCAGTATAATATAAAGTACGTGTGTAGACAAGTACAAACATTGGTAGGTATAGGTATGAACACAGTTATCACTGAAGCCAACGTATGTTAAAATAAAGAAAAACTGGTGGGAATTTCAAGTTTGGAAATACATTCCTTTTTAAGCTAGCATGTATTTGAAAAGAAATTATCCTTTAGCTTCTACCTTACCTATTTAGACTTCAGGACTAGTGCTTGAACTACAGAGCCCAAGTTTTCTAAAGATAAAAAGTTAAGTCCCAAGGACGTGAAGTCTCCCAAACTTGGTCAATACAGTTTCTGGATGATGAACAGCTTTGTATCTTGAGAATGACAATGAGAGTTTGAATATACGGAGCCGACTGGTACTTTTAGCAACAAGAAGCCTGTGTAAAGGACAGGCCCGCTACAAAGAATCAACGGTCACCATGTCTATGGAGAGAGAGCCTCAGAGTCAGCACAGAAGCTCAGGGAGAGTAAAGTTCATTGCATCTTGTATTCGGTTTTTGGTGCTCGAGTTTCTCAGCATGTATGACAGCTCTGCTGGGGAATTTTCCTATTAGGAGTAAATCATTATGTGTCCGTTCTGGCCAGGGATCTGCTCACGGAAACTGACCTTATTAAGGCTGTAAGGAATGCTCAATTTTCCTGGTCAGAATGTTACAGTCAAAGAGAAGAATGTGGGAGGGAATGGGAAAGTAAGCTGTCAGACAAGTAAAAATAGGAAAAGAAAAGAAAATACTAGCCTCCGAAGATTTATGATTAAGCAACTTGATAGTTGAAGATTTTGAGAAACACAACTTAAATGGGACACAGACTTTGGTTCAGAATTTATCTAGAAAAGAGACCAGAAGGTTTGTTTAGACCAGCGGCAGAATAACTGTGGGGACACATAAGTCTTCTGCGAAGGTGAAAAGAAGTTTGAGCACAATTCAAATGAAATTCATTGGGATAAAAGAAGAAATCATTTGTACCTTCTTGTCACAGAATCACCCATCAGTTCATAAAAATGGCTCTTTCAAAGCTGAACTCAGGCCCTGCTGTAAAGTATGAAATTAGGTCTGACTTTTCCTCTGTGTTTGTACCTAAGTCATGTATCTCTATCAGTCATACAATAGGGCAGCTCTGAGACTGGAAACCTGGTTACAATCACTCCTCCTAATATTTTAGGCACTCCTTCTCTCCTTCTATAATTACCAAAGTTAGTCTTTCAAGAATTTCTACTCACAAATAATAAGTTGCAATCACTTCTCCAGACAAATGACATGTGCTTAATATATATGAAAAAGGGAGTTCTTTAGTGACACAAGTGAAAATATTGATTAAAACGATAAAAAAAAAGAAAAGAAAAAGAAAGCCTGATGTTGGATGCACAGATCTCAAAAAGGAGAAATTTTAGTTGTTCAAAAGACTAAGCTACATGTGGCTGAATTTTTAATAATGCTATCTGCAGCATTTCATGTTTACATCTTAAATCAATCAAAAATGATCTTTTGGCCAGACAAGATGCTACAGCAAATGTAAACTACAGCAGACCTAGGTTTGGGGGCCAACATCACTGCAGATTCTAGAAAGGATCTCTCATTGGTTCATCTCAGTATCTCATTTGCAGATGATCTTATAGAGGAGCTGGACACGTAACGTCAATATGTGAAGTTTAGTGTGTCTGGAAGATTCCTGGGAGCGGCGGTATTTCTGGTACAAACCGGAACAGGTGTGGGCTACTCAAACAGCTGTAACCACTGGTGCTATCGGCGGTTTCAGACCCAGCATTTTCAAATCATCCTAGTTTTCAAAACTTCTCAAGGAATCCAGACTTTTGCATGAAACTTTTTCTAATGTTGGCATAACTAAAACACCACCACCTTATGTAAATCAAATTAAATACATTCACCTGGACAGTACTTAGCCTCTGGGCTGCTAGTTTGAAAACCCAGGTCTGTTACCCTAAAATTACCATTTTTATATGGAAGAAACCAGATGTCAGAGACGTTGCCTCTGCCAATACTTGAACCCAGGTCTCTGGATTCCAGATCAGGTTTCAGCCAATTGCTGCAATATTTGTGTCCCCCCCCTCCCAGTGCCTACATAGTTTCTTACCTCTTAGCTCTGCAAGGCTATACTCTTAGAATCTAATGAATGGCTTATTGAGACACTTCAACAGAGTAATCTGCTATTTGACCACGCTGTATTTTGGAAGCTAATCAGAAATCTATTGTTTTGGGGGCGCCTGGGTGGCTCAGTCTGTTAAGCATCCAACTTCAGCTCAGGTCATGATCTCACAGTGAGTTCGAACCCTGAGCACACTGACAGCGCAGACCCTGCCAGGATCTTCTGTCTCCCTCTTTCTTTCTGCCCCTCCCTTTCCATCTCTCTCTCTCTTCAAAATTAAATATTATTTTTTTAAAAAGATTGTGATAGTATGAGAAGAGACAGTAAAATATGTATGATTTTGTTTTCCAGTGTTAGAGAAATTAGTACCCCTAAAGGACAGGACTTGTCCCTCAGTCTGAGTGCCTGAATGGCGTGCAGCAAAATGAAGAGCTTCTCACCACTGGAATGAGGCGGAATGAGACAGAAGTGCTGTGTGACAGAGCTTGCTTGTTTCCAAGAGATCAGAATCTTTATTGAAAGAGTTCCCTTTTTTGATTTCCTGTTCAGGCCCTGAGCGGTTGATAAAGGAGAATTACTTAGCCATTATCAGAAGTAGTTGTATTTCCTCAAAGAGCTGGTCCTAAACAAGAGTTTATCTCTACAACAAGACTGATAGAATTCGCACAGATTATAATTCAATCAGACACCTAAAACAGCGCATGTGTTGGCTGGTAAGGTATGTGTGAAACTTCCAGCCACAACAAAAGAAATAACTGGGGAATATTTCCTGCAGTCTGAATACTGGGAAGACACGTTAGAAAGTGCTGCTTGGGGGGCCTGGGTGGCTCAGTCAGTTCACCACCCAACTCTTGATTTGGGCTCAGGTCATGATCTCACGGCTCATGAGTTGGAGCCCTAGGTTGGGCTCTGTGCTGACAGCACGGAGCCTGCTTGGGATTCTCTCTCACTGTCCCTCCCCACTCACACTTGTGGACGCGCTCTCTCTCTCTCTCTCAAAAAACAAAAAAGTTGCTGCCTTTGGTTGCTTCAGGTTATGTCTCTATATAATTCACAATAACATTTTTATATAAATGTAATCCTAACAGAATGCCATTAGTCCAAAGAGTCAACTATCTGTGACCTTTTCAATTGTTTGCTAAAACATTCCCAAAAGCTTTAAGGTACTCTTCAAAGCATATTTCTTAGACTTCACATCAGTCTTATTAGTAGCAAACTGACTCTGCTACCCTCTTTGAAAATTGGGAACTGAGGAATGAAGGTTAAGGTGAAGTCAAAATAATTTAAACCCAAAGCTTGAATCCTTTTTGGAATACCAACTTTTGATATCAGAATTAATTTTTACAACTTAAAAAATAGGTTTTAAAACTCAAGGGCTTGATTCTAGCATCAGAGAGTTTGGGGTTAACACTGGCTTTCTCTCTCACAAGTGATGAGACCTGGGGCAAATTTCTTAACTTCTCTGAGCTACCTTTTCTTACCTGTAGAGTGGGGATAATGCTAGACCTAATTTGTAGGGTAGTTGTAAAGATCTAATGAAATAATATGATAATGTGAAAAAAACAAAACATTTGGCATATGAGAAGCAAGCAGTAAATAGGACCTGCCACTGTTATTATTAACAAAGAAAGGCTCAAACTTAGTGAATCGGAGGCCTTGGAATAATGATTCACTATCATAGTCTATAACCAAGTTCCCACCAATATCGTACTCTGGTATTAATTTCCCATTATGTTTCTATTCTGCCTTTACTTTTCCAAGCTCCCCCTGAGTTTGTTACCAGAGAAAGAGCACAACTAGAAAAGAAAGATGCCCTCATCCTTGTGAGCATTTCATGGCTTGGTATTTTTATTCCCCATGACACAGACACTAATGGATGATTGCTAGAGGGGATGGTCCATGCTAGGCCCTCAGTCTTCCAAGCAGAATGTGGAACCTGTGATATTTAATTGCAAGAGGGCAAATGGAACGTGGAGGCCTGGGTCCTCCCCTGGGGCCTGGGTTTGGGAGTGATCACTACTAGCAGATCTCTCTTTCCCAAACTCAGGAAGGGGATTCGGTTGCCAAAACAGTCTCCTAATCAGTCTCCCTGTTTCTACTCTGGCCTCCATCTGGTCTAGTCTCAAGCCAGTAATGAGAAGGACCCCTTAACTCTGTGGCTCACATTCCATCCCTCTACTTTCAAAGCCTTCCAGTGGCCCCCCACCTCACTTAGAGTAAAAGCTGACATCTTTCCAATGGTCAGTAAGGCCCTGCAAGATGTGGTTCCGAGACTCATCTCCCAGGTTTCTGGTCACACCTGCCCCCACTGTTTTTCTTAGAAAACACCAGACTTGGAGTGCCCTTCCTTGAGTCATCTACAATGGGGCTTCCCTGGCTGCAACCCATTAGCCTTTCTCTGCTCTACTAGGCACTTGTCAGCTTCCAGCATTATATACAGTTTTCTTAGTAATTATATTTATTGTCTGCGGCCGGTAGCAGGAGTGTAAGCTACTGTAAGTAGGGGCTTTCTTTAGTTTTGTTCACTGATATATCCTAAGTGCCTAAAAGAGTGCCTTGTGTCTAGCAAGTGCTTGATATATGTTTGTTGGATGAATAAATGAACGGTTATTGAATAAATGAATATATACACATGCAGACTCTTGATTCCCAGCAACCGCAGCTGTCTTCGTGGGAGGAGCAGCTGGCCAGGGTGAGAACTGGCAGCAACTGATTCCCAAGAATACAAAATATCCTGTCCACACCATGCAGATGCAAATGGGCTTGCTGCTTTCTCCCAGTGCCTATTGGAAAACAGACTGTAGGTTCTGCTTATTTAAAAACAGTAACAACAAACTTCCAGTGCCTTTCACTGAACTTTAGACTAAGCTAAATTGTCACATTTCAGGATGCCTGCATTCTGGCTCTGCGTTCCTCCATTAATGAGCTTTGAGGCCCTGGGAAAGTCAATTAATTTCATGGGGATCCAGCAAAATAAAGGATGACTAATTTTCTTTCCAACTTAAAAAAGGGCAGCATTAGGAAAAGGGTAAAAATAAGTTAATCCCTGCTTGACCACTCCTGTCTTTCTTTCAACCAATTTCTAAATAAACACCCAGCTCTTAACAATTCACTCTCACAAGAAAGCCAACTCTCCTATCTGGCCCATCTCACAAAAGAAATGATATTAATGGTTGGGTGTGACGCAGCTTGTACTATTGCAGGTGATTCCTGAAGGGGTGGTTCCAAAGCCACATTAATGCTTTTGTTTAATTTAGAACAACGGCCCTGACCAAACAAAAACCCTCTCTGTAGACAGCATTAAGACACTATCATCTTATGGCAACATGGGGTACTGACTAAAAAGCTAGATTTTGACAATGTAGAAGTCCTTTAGGAAGACAAGAGAGATTCCGACTTGTATCATCTTACCTCTTCCTGTTGAACCTTTAGTCCACAAGTAAAATGAACCCTCAAAGGACCTGCAGCAATCTGCTTTGTGCCTTTAATATTAATTTGCAACCACGTCTATAGAAGTAATAATCACTTTCATTTACAGTCCAACTATTCTATCAACCTCTTCTGCCCAGCACCTTCCTAGCACTGAGGACACTGAGATGTAAACAATACAATCATTGTTTTCAGAGAGCTGACTGTCTATGAGGAGCAAAGACAGCCCAATGGGAAGCAATTAAAAAAAAAAGAAGAAACAGAAGTGGCTCTGATGTTCAGAGCAAGAGAAAATTTTGAAGAAAAAAAGAAGCAGACATAAAAAAGAAAAAATGTTTAAAAAAATTAAATTACTGGAATTACTATCCTGATACAAATATCTTCAACCCCATTGGTATTCTAGACATCCCATCATTTATATATTATATAGATAGATAGATACACTTCTTTTTCCTTTTCCTTCCTTTCTTTTGCCAAAAATGAAAATCCATTTTATCTAATCATAGCATTTTTAAAAAGGCTTTAAAAAATCCCACCATAATAGTTAATGTTCTACAATAAATATAAATCTACATCATTTTGACTGGCTGATGTGTCCTTTCACACAGTCCTTTAATGGATTTATTGTAGCAATTCCCAACTGATTAATTTCAACATACATCTTTATGTGGTTACCTAAATATTTATTTAGGATACATTCCTGTACATCTGTGTGTGTGTGTGTGTGTGTGTGCACGTGCGCGCATGCGTGTGTATGCATGTGTGTGCGCGTGTGCATGTGTGTATGTATGTGTGTGTGCATGTGTGTGTGTGCACGCACATGCATGTTTATCCATCTGTATCCCAATTGCCCTTGAGTAAAGACAGAGTATCAGCCTCTAATCTACATTTCCATAAGCAGGGGACATGAGTGTTCATTCTGGGCAGATCATTAAAAAAAACTCTTTGCCAGTCTACAAGTTTAAAAAAATGGTATCTAATTCTTGTTTTCTTTTGCATTTATATTGTTGGTATGATATATTTTAAGAACAGCTTTACAGGCAATTGATATCTCCTACTTTGTTAATTGCTGCCTTGGTCTTAACTCAATCTCTTATTTCCTTATTTTATTATTGATTTCTAAAAACTCTTTCTCTCTAAAGGCTACTAAAGTCTTTCTCATCATATATAAAATGAATATTTTTCCTAAATTAGTTACTTGCATTTTTACTTTGTTTTTAATTTTTTTTTTGTAATGAGAATCTTTAAAAAATGTATATAGGCCAATTCATCAAAATTCCTTGCATTTACAACCTCATTTTTCTTTCTTTAGTATTATACAGTTATAACTTTCTTTCTCTTACTATTTTTACATTTTTAATTTTCACATTTATATCTACTAAACATTCAAGAGGCCACAATTAAAATTTTAACTTTTTCAGAAATCACATAAAATATATAAAGTCAATGTGATCATACAGAGTGGGTTTATTTAACCAACAATACCTTTTTTATTCTCAATTTAAAGATGGACATATGGGGGGAAAATATCCAGTAGCTCTTTTCACTTCCAAAGATTATAATATTCGATTATCAAAAGACATGAAAAATATTGTTATTTTTCTGAGCTAACATTGTAATATTCTTTTTGGTCACCAATTCTGTTCTCTGAATATGTTTTATCTTCTCAACTGGACTACAGATAGACGTCTTTGCATTAAGAGAATAGACTAAGATTCTTCGATAAGTTGTCCATGAAATAGTGGTCATTGGATCCACACAAGTTAGCATATAATTTGGCATATACTAAATTCTGTTTAATTAAAGAATTTTGTGTGTCAGACACATAGTAAGAGCTCTAGAAAATGAGTAAGATGATAAGTGGTTAATAGGGTATTTTTAGAGTAATTAACCCAACAGCAACATACGGAATGAACAGAGATTCAACAAAGAGAATGAGGTAGGTCAGGTAGAAGTCTACTGCAAAATCTAGGCTTCCACTGAATGGGCCCACATGAATAGGATGGGTAGAAGTTAGCAAAGGAATACTAAACCAAGACAGCGTTATAAGCCAGCATGAGGGATAAGAATGAATAAAAGGTCCAGGACAGAAACCAGGAAAGTGAGAAGAAGACCAACCTGAGCAGGGCAGGGATACAAGTTGTGGTTTTGGTACTGGATATACTGAATTTACTTTCAGTAGGACGGGTGTCTCACAGACCGTCAAAGATACAGAACTGGGGGCACCTAGCTAACTAGAAAGGAAAGCAACCATAAGAGTACTTCTATGGTATCAGATACTGTGTTAGGTATTTCATTTATAGAACTGGAACTTAAATTTCAGTCATCTACACATTAGTCAGAGATGAGAAAAAAGACCCATAGAACTTGGTTATTAGATTTTTGTTCAACCATTTCTAGCTACATAGACCTTGGGGCAATTTACTTCTCTCTTTGTAAACCTAAGTTTTATCATCTAAGAAAGGAGGCAAACTCTGGAAAGTATGAGTTTCCTCAAAAAAATTAAAAATATAACTATCCTACAACCCAGCAATTGCACCACTAGGTATTTATCCAAGGGATACAGGAATGCTGTTTTGAAGGGACACATACACCCCAATGTTTATAGCAGCACCATCGACAATAGTCAAAGTATGGCAAGAGCCCAAATGTCTGTCGACGGATGAATGGACAAAGAAGATGTGGTATATATATATATATACAATAGAGTATTACTCAGAAATCAAAATGAATGAAATCTTGCCATTTGCAACTATGTGAATGGAACTAGAGGGTATTATGCTAAGCAAAATTAGTCAGAGAAAGACATATCATATGACTTCACTCATATGAGGAATTTATGATACAAAACAGGTGAAAATAAGAGAAGGGAAACAAAAATAATATAAAAACAGGGAGGGGAACAAAACATAAGGAGACTTAAATATAGAGAACAAACAGAAGGTTGCTGGGTAGGTTGTGGGAGGGGGGATAGGCTAAATGGGTAAGGGGCCTTAAGGAATCTACTCCTGAAATCATTGTTGCACTATATGTTAACAAACTTGGATGTAAATTTAAAAAATAATTAATTAATTTAAAAAAGAAATGAGGCAATAATAATGTGTACCTCAAAGAGCTGGAATAAATGACATAATACATAAAAAGCAAATAGAGTGATGTCTAACTCAATAAATGTGGTCACTTGTGGGAAAACCAGAGAACTTAATAACTGACTTTAGGGATGGTCCACATTAAGGGATAGAAGATAAAGATACTTAAACAATGGAAGGGTATTTAGGGAAATGGGAAAGAACCTTGAAAACACAATGTTATGCAAATTATGGGGCCAAGATTTTCAAAAAAGGAGTTATTCAGTCCAATTTAGTCATGAGGATAGAGAAATGAACCATTCAGCCCTGGTTGTTATTCAGGTGAGTAAAGCAAATTTGGATAGCACCACGTACCCAAAGTTGGTCATCCATGCCTGGAGGGTTCTTTTTGATAAAAGCACCATAGTACGTAGCAATATTCCGGTGATGAGAATATTTCTTCAACATGTTAATTTCTTGTTTGATTTCTTCCTCTTCATCCTGTATTAGAATAATAAATGTTCTGTCATGAACATCATTGTCTTTAGTAGGATTCTGTTTTTCATCACCATCTATAACAACTATGTAATACATTCTTTCTTAAGTTTTTTTTCTTTTGTGGTGATAAACCAGCATATTGACTACGAAGAAAAAAAATCGCCAGACATCAAATTGGCAATCCTAGAGCCTCTTCTGTTTGTACAGCAAACAGGCATAGTTTGGCAACCAGCTAGAAAGAAAAATATCTTATCCTTTCACCTGGAAAAGATCAAGGTAGACAGACTATTGAAATAAAATTCACTCTTGGCTCCTGGGAACTATGTCCACTGAGTACCTATCACTGATCGTATCTGGTATAGGAAAGATTGGGGAAAGAAAAAAATACAGGCTCTGACATTTAAAATTTGTTAGGTTCATTTTCTTTGAAGCCTACTTTTATTGAAGTAACTGACTGAAGATGATGAAAGTCAGCTGGGTGAGTTCCCTAGATCTGAAGAAGTTCACAAAACAGGAGAACTCATCTCACCTTCTGGAAACTAAACATAAAAAGTAAGGGGGAATGTAGCAGTGCCATGGATGTGAAAAGAGGTAACTCTCCTACAGACTAAGTTTCCTTATGTTCGGGTTTCATTCATTCTGAATTTCAATTTGGAGTCCATCAACTTGGCCACTTTTGGAAGCCCTGGCACTACCAGTAGGGTGTGCATTCGATCTCTCATAATTTTATTTTGATACGTACACATCAGTTGGATTTATTTCTGAGAATGGCGGGACAAAATTCCATCCCAAGAGAGTTGTTTTGGGTGTGAATTAGTAACAATTATCTCTTAGTGTGGGCTGTAACATCACCTTTACCTAAAAGGCTACCCATGCTGTGTCCCTCTCTGCCCCTTGCTTCTTGGGCTGCTCAGCCTCACTTCAGTCTCTCCATTGTTGGGCCGTTCTGTGGTCTTCCATGTGATGTCTTCTTTCCCTTTCCTCCTCTTCACTTATCTTTTACTCATTATTCCTAACTGAGCTTAGAGGACCCTCCCCAGGATGTCTACCCTATTTCTCTCAGGTCATGTCAAGTCCCTCTGCTGTACCTTATCCACTCCCAGCTCTTCACAGAGGTACCATATTTGTTGGTACTGGTGTGGAGACATGTCATAATTGCTCTTCTACTTGACTCTCTTTTTCATGGATTGTAAGTTCTCCTCTGCCTTCAGGTCTCAGTTCCAGAGTCCCTTCCCCAGCAAAGCTCTCTGATCCATTTGAGTTGGTTCTAGCCTCATGGATCATCACGTGTGTCTTCCTTAGTAGCACTACCAGAATCACAATCCACACTTAACCATCCTATCATTTGATTAAAGTCTCTCTTCCCTATCCACTTGTACCAGCTGTAAACACAGGAATGGTGCCTGCTTTTGCTCTTTGTAATATGCCCAGCACCAGGCAAAATGCCTGTGAACAAATACGAATACAACAAAGGATACCAGCAAGGACCCCACTACTATAGTGGCATCAGGGGTACTTGAGAAGAAATGGTAAGGGTGAGATAAGAACGGTGAAGGGCTGATATTTCCTCATCACGCAAAAATAAGTTTTAGTGGAAAACAACAGAGGCTTGCAAACCTAGGAGAGCAAAGCCTTTTACACATCACAAGGCTTAACAAAATCAAAGACTAACGTCAACATAGAAAGCATGAATGAGGTGCTGAGCTAAGGAGAAACACGTGGCCCCAACTGTGAGGAGGGGATTCCAGGAGCAAGGGGCTGGGACAGTGGCTGAGGGAAGGATGGCATCTGATAACCAACGGATGGTCCCTGCAGCTATGGGAGACTATCAAAATTTCACCACAGCCTGAGGACAGACTGACCTTCCCAGACCTTCTGCTTGTTGAAGGGCCCCCGTAGCACACTTCAAATGTCTTACTATGGTACAGATTAAGCTATTTTAAACTGACCACGTGGGCCAAATAATTGTGGACGAATGCAGGATGTGAGCATATGTACTTTAGGGAAGCCCAAACAGAAGGGAGAAAACAAACCCGAGGGTTTCTGTGGGTGGCCTGGTATGGACAGCTGCTTCCATTAAAGAGGCAACCACCTGGGGCAGTGAAACACCAATCACCTTCCAACGGGAGCCTGCCAGGCTCACCGTAGGTCATTCTTAGAGACAAGTGGGTTGTATAGCATTGCTGCCAGCCTCCTAAGTTCTCAACAGGATTGAGGGCGATGTGGGACAATCCAAGAGGGAAAGGGGTCTTAAAAAAAACTTGCTGTACTATTAAGGAAATGAGAACTATGAAACAGTTAAATAACAGTGTGATTCAATTTTATATTGAAGATTGGAGAAGAACAGAATGAAGGCCACAAGTTCTCCATCACTTTGCAAAGGTAAACTGAGGCAATATGAAAATGAAGAAAGCATATACACTAAGTCAGAAAAATGAGGGTGGGCAGTTGGAGTGCATGTTCACGTTGGGCTCCACTCTTTTCTGACTATATGGTTTTAGGAAAGCAACCTCCCTTTTATTTTTATTTTTAAAGTTTTATTTATTTAAGTAATCTCTGTACCCAACGTGGGGCTCAAACTCACAAACCTGAGATCAACAGTAGCATGCTCTTCCAACTGAGCCAGCCAGGTGTCCCCAACTTTAGAACTTAAGTTTTCTGATCTATAATTACATACAGATTTTATAATAGTATTTAATTATATGCCCCAGTCTTTTGTGATATTTGAACGAAGTACATGAAAGTTATAAATGCAAAATAAACACTGTTATTAATCTTGTCAACCGAAAAATAACTAAATATCAAGAGTGGAAGGGCAAGAATGGAAGTATCTTGAATTTTAGTTAAAACTGCACTGTTTCCAAACACAAGTATGGAACCACAGTGGGTCACTGTTATGTACCTCTAGCACAGAACCTTGATCTGTATCTTCTATGACCTTGTAAGCAGGCATGCATTTTATCAGGCCTTCAGGGCTACAGTTTATCCTGATTTCTAGCCTAGGGCAGCAGGGGGCAGCAAGTTAGGCAGTGGAACTGAAAAGCACACACTACTAGTAACTACGAGAACTTATTCAACCTTTCAATAAGCAGTCCACCCGCTCACAACACAGCTCATCGAAAAGCACGAGTTAGAATGCTTTTAAAAAGACAAAGATAAAAATGGAGGCTAGGATTAGATGACAAAGCTTTAAGAAAAGGATGTTTTCTGTTTTGTAAATGGATTATTCTTATGTCTTAAGAATTAAGCCAAGGGATCAAGCTCAATGAGAAACAAACAAACCAAAAAAAAAGTAATGGTACTAAACTATTACAAAATTTAAAAGGGAGTAATTTTAAAAAGCCAAGTCCAGGACACTAGAAAGAATGATTACTTCAGTACTGATACTGCAAAATCTAGTCCAAGCTGATTCATTATGTACCCTCAGGCATTGCATATCAGTTATTTTTACCTGTGATTGAAAATAAGAATATCTAGGAGCACCCAGGTGGCTTAGTCGGTTAAGTGTCCGACTTCACTCAAGTCATGACCTCACGGTTTGTGAATTCGAGCCCCATAAGGGGCTCCATGCTGACAGCTCAGAGCCTGGAGCCTGCTTTAGATTCTGTGTCTCCCCGTGGCTCTGTCCCTCCCATGCTCCTGCTCTGTCTCTCTCTCTCAACAATAAAAACGTTAAAAAAATTTTAAAAAATTTTATTTAAGCTGCCTCTCAGGGCTTAGGAAAAATTAAGTGTTTATTTAAGCATAGTTTTATTATCAAAATAAAGAAGATTATTTTTTTCACAAGATCGTGCGTATCTATTTATTGCTTAGTATTTGTGGTAGACTTGGAGGGGAGGGAGGGAGAGGGAGTAGAAAGGCCATGATATTTAGCAGCCTCCTTCATGAAGAGAGGGAGTCCATTTCCTCTTCTTGTCTATGGGCTCGGTCATGTGACTTGCTTTGGCCAATGGGACATTAGCAAATGTGACATAGCAGAGGCTGGAAAAGTACCTGTGTGCCGGGGCATACTCTCTCTTATTGCTGGCAGATAACCTTTCCATGTGAGAAGAAAGTGGGTTTCAAGTGTAAGGAAATGAATGCTTCCAGGAGATGCTTTTAAGGCACTGACTATTTCTAGTGATTATAGCATATAATAATATGATACCATGGTTATAAAATATAGCCAGAGCTAATTTTCACTATGTCCCAGAGACTGTGTATATTACCTTATTTCATAGTCAAACAACTCTATGAAGTAGATGATTTAATGATCCCATTTTACAAATGAGGAAAATGAATTTCTGAGAGGTTAAGTAACCCCCAAATTCATTCATATTTTAAATGTTAGAGCTAAGATTCAAACCAAGATTCCTCTGACTCTAAAGCCAGTGCTCTTAATTCTATGCTGAAAACTCCAGTTACCCATGGTTATAAAACTAAAGCTGCTAATCGTGAAAGAAGTGTCTGGGAACATTTTAAGCCAGGGATGAAGAGAAACCCGCCTTTGGTCCTCCAGTTAAAGAAACTTGTTAGCACCCAGTAGTATTTGCTTATGAATGATATCAAGGGATAAAGAAGGGATTTTAAGTTGCATATTTAATACACGGGGAATATACTTTAAGTATCTATAATATGCTAGGATTTAAGAATGGAATTAATAAGACACTTAATATTAGTGTGCTCTGTAACAAAGAGTTTGCCCAATATTTAGATCTCAATCCATGAACAAGAGTAAAACTGTGTAACCCTTATCCGAGGGACTGGTCAGTCTGAACTCAGAAGTATGAGATGCATAGACCCATCAGTGCCACTACAGCCAAGGCACCAGGTGGAGCCACTTCTGCTCCTGCTCAACTGTCCTTCTTTCCACAGCACGTGTTGGCATTAGGCAGTTATTTGTGTTACTTTCCCTCTCATATTCAACTCAACTGTTGATGGAATAGGACACAAAGTTAAAGATAATTTATTCATAAAGAATCCCAGACTATTAGAATTTAAAGGGGTGGTTGACATTTTCTAGAATGTAGTTGAAATGCATTTTAAAATAATTTGTAATGGTGAAATCCTTTCTTCCAGTAGAAATTGTATTCAGGATGCCAACATAGAGCATCAACAAAAACTAGACTTTTAAAATCAGTACATTTATTTTTGTGAGTGTAACTATGTCATATCTAGTTATGAAATTAATCCACAACAACAAAGAAGCTGTTTTAGTGAATACGCTAGGTGTTTGAAAGAAATATAAAGTCCCATATCAGCTTCAGGATCTCATTAATTTTCAGTTTTGTTTTGTTTCCAAGGCATAGAGGAAACAAGATAAGTAACTGCAAATTTCTCTTTTTAAAGAGAAAACTTTGAAATTTCCATGGAAATTCTTCTTCCTGAATGAAATTGTGCACACAACTGGAGTAACCTAGCAGTGCAAATGAAGAGGTTGCCAATTTCCAGTGTGTTTGTTGGCATATAACATACAGTTTGAGGGTTTCTTAAATCAGTTTATTAAATATTAAAAATGAAAACATATTAAAAGTTAGATGATAATTATGCATGTATTATGGGTCTCGTAAAATTATCTCAAGGTGGGGCTATGCACCTGTAAACTATATTTTTATAGGTCGAAGGAAACAGACCCAGAGTGGCCAAAGGACATAAGCCTTAAGCGAACCGTGACTGCCTTGACATTCTGCAGGCAGGGCCTGGATTTACTGTATATGTTAGCCTTAAGCTAATGAATTCATTCAATAAACATTTAACTGCCTACTGTACCCCAGGCACAATGCTAAATGCTAATGATACAATAATACAACAATGGGCATCATGGATTCAAGCTCTGCTACAATGACACTGAACTATAGGCTAGTAGGGAACACTGATGGGAATCAAAGAGTGACACAGATGTGTGAACAATTACAAACAGGAGATGTATGGATAGCTAATCTAATGGGAGGCATCAGGAGACAGCACCAAGAATTTCAAGTTTGAGCTGAATTCTGAAGGCCATGTGGGGGTTACTCAGTTGGGAAGAAAGAAAAAAATGTAACACGGTGTGACTATGGAGGGAACTGATTTTTGTGCAGAAAAATAGTGATTGCCAAGGTCTTGTAGCTGGAAGGAGTATGGTATGTTGTCTCTTACAGGGATTGTTGGTACCATGGAGAGAAAAAAGGAAAGATGTCTGCAAGTGACACTGTGATAATAATAATATGGACTGAACATAGTGTTCTGCATATTGTTCTCAAATGCTTTCTTTATAAATCACTATAATTACTTCTCATGCAAACTTTATAAGAGAAGGGGTATTATCCACAAGGCAAGGTTAAACAACATGCCCAGAGTAAGGGAGCCCTGAAGTGTCAAAACTAGAATATACCCAGATGAAAGTGCCAATCTACAGTGTTCTTCTTTCCCATGAGGCTAACCTGCTCTCTCCTGCTGGGAAATGCTGTCCCTTAGAGATACAGCTAGCACAGCCTGATGTGCATTTTTCTCACACCCAAGCTTCCACTGATGATGACTCCTTAGAAAACCATGAATTTAAAAAAAAAAAAAAAAAGGAGACTTGATCAAGTAACACACAGAAGTAAATGAGTTTTACTCCTGGTAGTGTTGTCACTATCTTCCCTAAAGTCTGCCATAAATGACATGGCTTATATCACCAGGGACCCTAGACCTATAATTCAGGTAACAGCTCACAGGAATTGGAATGAGTCTTTTCTAATGGTATAAACAGTGTAATTGGTAATGCCCCCCCTTTGTGTTTTAGTTAGCAGGAGAAAATAATTTTTGAGTTTTCTGTGGCCTATTATTTGGATTTGTTTTTCCTTTATCTGGCTTTCTACTCATTATGTTTTCTATGGTCTCTTGTTTTCACATATATATTATCATTTTGTATAGCATCTGCTATGTACCAGGTTCTAGGTTAGTAAGCCCTGCAGGAGGTACAGTGATGAAAAATGCACTGTTTCTGTTCCTGGCTCATTAAAGTCAGTAGGCTTTAAATGAGAGAGGACTTTCAATAAAGGGAACACAAAGGCTGAGCTTCAAGTCACCGAGAAGAGAGCCAACATATTGATGGGGAAGTCAAGCCACAAAAGAGAAGAAGAGCTCAATAAGAGAGAACCTGATAAAGCCCAAAGGGGGGCATACATATGAAATGGAAACGCATTGACAGCACAGAGGAAGGAAGGAATCTACAGAAGAAGACCCCACAGTCCACTACTGAAAAGCCCGGTTGCAAACCTGGATTTGAATAGCACGCTCACCGATCCAGGTACCCCTCATACCTCTATGTGCCAATATCCTCACCTGCATGCATCTCCACTTCACTGGGAAGATAAGAGAATTAATTATAATTTTGATCAAATGCTTAGAGGTACACAAATGAAAGGCACTACTGAATACAAACCATAACGAGGTAAAACATGTTTAAGAGTGAGTGAACCTAATTGCTCACCCTCATTAGTTTGGAGGGCATAGATAGTAGTCCTCAGGGTCATTCTTTGCTCTTAAGGAATCTCTCTGATATTTGGCCATACACCCAGCATGTGTGCACGTGTGCAGAGACCTAGACAGACATAGCCACCAAAATGGGGGAGAGTCTGTAAGCAAGACATTATTAATAATAGTAATAACAACAACAACCATGGTCAAAATAAAAATGGCTAATTGAGGTCTTCTCATGTGCCAAGCACTGTTGTACTTGGTACAACATATGTTAACCCACTTAATCCTAGAAACAACTCCCATTAGTGGACACTGCTACTGTGTTTATTTTACAAATGAGTACTTGAAAGCATGAAGAGCCTCAGTAACTTGTTCAAACCCACGGATAGTAAATGGCAGAGTTGGAATTCAAAGTCAGCCAGTTAGGATGTGTCTACCCTCCCCACCCGCCCAGCCCTGTTATAAGAATGAAAGATGAGGGAGTATCCGTGGAACATGCCCTGCAGACTCAGGTAGAACTGAGATCACCTACTACCTCCTTACTGACAGTGACCTTGGGCGGGAGAGAGGCCAAGACAGAGGAAGAGAGAGAATCTGAAGCAGGCTTCATGCTCTCAGCACAGAAACCACTGCAGGGTTTGAACTCATAAACCATGGCATCATGACCTGAGCCGAAATCAAGAGTTGGACACTCAACTAACTGAGCTACCCAGGTGCCCCATGAGTCTCATTTTTCTTATGGGTTGATTGGAAATAGAGACATCACAAACTTGTACAGGGGGAGATGCTGAAATCTGCAGGTAGTGGGAAGCTCAGCTCGTTCATTTTTAGAGCTCTAGAAGCTTTCTAAGTTCCAAATGCTGTATACCATATAGAACTGAAGCATTAAATATAGCCCCAAAGGTAGAAGGCATTATGGAGACAAAAATAGCATGTTTATCTCTTCTTTGTTAAAAGTTCTCATCATGTGTTCTATCAGATGGTCTGTCTGCTAAAGACACCTACTGGAAAAGCCCCAAAGGAGAAGTCCCAAAGAAGTGTCCAGAGAGGTCTCTGCAGCAGAAGGGTGTGGGCTGGGGATTCCTAGGCTTTGTTGAACCCACCTGAGAGTGAGACCCCCACAGCCGAGAATGTCCCTCTCCCAGTCCGAGGAACACAAAACCAAGCTCCTCGGACCTCACTTAGCTGTCACTTTATCAGGAAACATACTAGCCATCCGTATAGATTCATTTCCTCTTAATTCTCTCTTAACACTCTCTGTACGCTCCCTAGAAGTTAATCAGAACTGTGATTAAGTAATTGTTCAGCTGTTTTTACGTCTTTTATGCATGCTGGAACCTAAGACTCCGGAAGTCAGTGCCTGTGTTTGTTCTACTCACTGCTATCGCTCCAGAACATAGCACACCCATTCATTCTTGAATGAATGATTATGGTTTCAGCCTTTGGCTTCCAGAATCTAGCTGTACATTCTCTATCTAGCAGAGATCCTCCTCTTTGCTCCGTCATTTTGTACATGCTTGGGGTGAGCCTAATATTGTTGCGGGTAAGACTAACAACTCTATAACTGAGGTTGTGAAGACAGGGCTGAGTCAAACTATTTACATGCATTAACAAGAGACAAACCCAGGGATGGTACATAGTTCACAGCACAGGCTGCCATCCCCACATTACCATCTACTAAAGACAAAAGTTTAGTGCACACTCTAAATTCCTCTTTCCATTCTTCATGCCTGCCCCATTTAGACATTCACTGTATCTTACCAGGACTAATAGTTAAAATCATTTATTGAGGACCTGTTATATGCCAAGCACTAGATATTATATCGCTTGAGCCTCAGTACAAGTTTGTGATGTCTCTATTTCCAATCAACCCATAAGAAAAATGAGACTCATGGGGCACCTGGGTAGCTCAGTTAGTTGAGTGTCCAACTCTTGATTTCGGCTCAGGTCATGATGCCATGGTTTATGAGTTCAAACCCTGCAGTGGTTTCTGTGCTGAGAGCATGAAGCCTGCTTCAGATTCTCTCTCTTCCTCTGTCTTGGCCTCTCTCCCGCCCAAGGTCACTGTCAGTAAGGAGGTAGTAGGTGATCTCAGTTCTACCTGAGTCTGCAGGGCATGTTCCACGGATACTCCCTCATCTTTCATTCTTATAACAGGGCTGGGCGGGTGGGGAGGGTAGACACATCCTAACTGGCTGACTTTGAATTCCAACTCTGCCATTTACTATCCATGGGTTTGAACAAGTTACTGAGGCTCTTCATGCTTTCAAGTACTCATTTGTAAAATAAACACAGTAGCAGTGTCCACTAATGGGAGTTGTTTCTAGGATTAAGTGGGTTAACATATGTTGTACCAAGTACAACAGTGCTTGGCACATGAGAAGACCTCAATTAGCCATTTTTATTTTGACCATGGTTGTTGTTATTACTATTATTAATAATGTTGTGTTCTGTGCTACCAATTGCTTCACTGAACAGTCTCTTTTTGGGAGGGAGGAACCAAATGTGCTCGGAGCAGTGTGTGCCCTGACTCTTCAAAACAATCCAGATGAAAGGATATTTTTGGGTCCAGTCTCAGCAAACATTAACTATGAGCAAAGTCCTCTACCAGAGGCTCCAGGGAGACCACTTCCTTGCCCTTCAAAGAAGGATGGAGACTGGTCATAAGCTTCAGCCACAGGAATTCAGTAAGCAGGACTAAAATAGGAACTCAGTCAAGCAGGGTTTAAAATGGATTCTCCTAGTAGACAAATCCCATTATATTACTTTACCAGTCAACTTCTGGCTCCCAAACTGACTCTTGTACTGGTTTGAAGAAAGAACCAGGACTTACAGACTCCCATCCCTGGTTTTAAAAAAAAGTTTATATCTCTTTTATATATTGGATTTTTGCCTAAGAGTATCTGATCAAAATGTTCTATTGGGAGAATAGAAAATTTGAAAACCATGTCAAATCCTGTCATGCAATTCAATTCCTTTATGACCTGGGCCTATCTTGTCCAGAATGATCTTGTATTGCTCTCTCCTCAACCCTTTAAAACTAAATTATGTAATAGTTTCCAGAATATACTTCACGCTATTTCAGCCTCCATGCCTTGGCACAGCTGTTTCCTTGGCCAGGAATGTCTGCCCGATTGTCCCTCCTGGACTTAATTACTCTACCTCACTGTCAATATCAAACTTCATAAGTAACTTGACTCATGAATTTTACAACTTTATTATAAAATGCATTAGTTTTATTTTAAATATTTAGGGCAAAGTTGTATAGTTGTGAGTTCCTTTTTCATCTTTGAACTTCCAGTGCCTGTCAAAAGCTTGGTGTTTAATAAATGTTTATTGAATATATTGATGGAAAAAAACACACACTAAATTAAACACTAAATGCCCTTCTATGTTAATTGGAGGCCTATAGCAATGTGGTTGAGATGATGGATTTCAAGAATCCAGTTAAATTGCTCAGGCTGAAATAGTCACCCCACCATGCACGTGTTACATTGAGCTGGACACTTAATAAGCCTGGTCTTCTCCTCTCTGTAGTGGCGCTGCTAATGGAAGCTGTTTTGTAGGTTACTGAAAGGATTAAATAATGGAAAGTACTTAAAAGAGTTCTGGCTCATCATAATCACTCCACCAATGTTAGTTACCATTATTATTATTTCTGGCTGAAACATAACAAAGGTACTTAGAGAGGCACTTAAGAACCAAATCAGTTTTAAGCACATCCACTACATTGGTATTTGATACCAACCATCGAGTTGCGTGTTGCAATTCTCCTGGTTTTATCTACTCAGCATCCTTCCCACCCTTTTCTCAAATATCTCTCTTGCTTTTCTTTCATGAATCAACCTTTCCAACCATTAGTCCCTATGGCTTCCAGGGCCAGGCACCCAACCCAGATATGGAGGGAGAAAACAAGGGATGGCTCAGGAAAACAAGACATGACCCAAGTTGCACCACTGATACTCAGAACGGCACTGTGCTGGGACTATCAATAGTGAAGTAATTAAAACATGAGCCTGGACCTGTTGGTGGGAAGAAAGCAGAGCACAAAGATAGAGACAACATTCCTTATCACACTATGTGACTTCTAATAATTTCCATTTTCATTTTTCAGCTTCATTTGGTTTCAGTGGGGCTTTGGTACTACAACTCATGGTGTCCTGAGTAATATGATCAAACTAGTCATTGTAATGGTGAAAACCTATGATGTTAAGTTGTTACCTCCTTAAGCCCTATGTCGGCTTCAAGATATCATTGTAAAGGGACTAGTTTACACCAGAAATTTTTATCCAAATGAAAATGAGAACTATTTACAGGGTGATTAAAGAACCACAGTCTGTTCACACATGGTGGCAGAAAACAGTGAATATAAAAGCCTAGAATCTGGAGTCCTTGAGGAGCCTGTAAAACAGGCAGGTTTTGAGGTTCCATCAGGAAATTTGACAGCAGGTCTGGAAATCTGCATTTCTCATGAAGACCACCGGAGGGCTGACAGTTCCCTGAAGCTTGTAGTCTGCTTTGAGAAATGCTACCCAAGAGCCCCCAATATTGTTTAGATATTGTAGACAAATCTAGAATACACAAACCCAGATGGGAAGGAATCCCCAGAAAGCTGCGAAATGAAGAAATTCTCATAATTATTTCAGGAACTAAAACAACTTCAAAGACCGAGGCTGAGTTGACGTACTAATTCTGAGACAAATATATAGGCATTTTTGGAAGTGTCTCAGCACTAAAACCAGAAGAGCAGAAGTGTTATATCCAGTTCTCTCTGTGGGTATTTTCTATTAAAAAAAAAAAAAGGGAGACGAGTGGCGTAGAATAAAAACAATAATTTAAAAATTGATATCAAGCTTATGGTTTTATCAATTTCATTACAATAAACTATAGTAACTTTGCAGTAGATTACTGCAAACAATTAACAAAGATGACCTTTGAGGATTCATCTCCGTTTTTAACAGAGCAGCTATAATGAGCACAATTATAATAATTGGTAAGAAGCTCTTGCAGAATTCCATAATACACAAAAGACAACATGGCAAAATGAAACAGATTGTTTTCTGAGGATACCACACAAATTCCACAAAGGAAATCTTACACTGACTGTAGTGTGTAAGAGGGTGATGCAAAAGTCATGTGACACTGTATCACACGCCGAGGGAAATAAGACAACTATCTCCTGATGGCTCCATACTTATTTTTGTTAAATGGTCAGTGGTTACAAAATACTCAATGATGCGCCTGAATCAGGGAAACTACCCAGCCTTTTCAACAAGGGTTCCCATAGAAAATTACACCTAAATAACATAAAGCATCCACTGTATGTAATGGATTGACTCCCTATGTGCTGGCAACAGCCTTCGCTCCGTACCACCCTCCAGAGAACTGAGAAAAGAGACTCTCAAGTTATTTTCTATAGAGCTTTGCTATCTTGTGGAACCCAGTTTAAAAGGGCTAATTGACAATCCTTAAGCTGAATATACATATGCTGGGATAAATAGCTATGTTCATTCCAAAGCAAGGTGGTCTAACAATAGTAAGTGGTTCTTCAAGCAACTTAAAGTCTCAAAAATAGAACTAGAAACTAGAGAAGTAATATTCAGTGCTCTCCAGTCATACTTTGTGCATCAACATACAGCTTTGTGCACGGAGATTACTGATGTCAATGTAAATGAACTGTGGTTCCACAGAACCACACAACAGAGCTTTACAGCATGAACGTCTTGGACTCCACCCACAACCAGTAATTGTAAAATCACCAAGTGCATCACATTATATGGAGATCCTATTCAATCCAGGGAAAACACAGTAGTATGATTTCAGCAGAATTGCAAAATAAATGGACTTGTTTTGTGGTAAAAACTCTGCAAAGTGTTTACATACTTATAATAGGTTTCTGGGTAGAGACCGGTAGTACCTGATCTTGATTTTTGTATCAGATTTGCTAATGACCACCAGTATCCATTCTCCCTTCATGCCTGACTAACAGAACCCAGATTTTTAACTGCACATTTTGGGAGAATAAAAGACTACTTCCCAGTTTCCTTTGCAGCTAGGTATAGCCAATGAAAGCAGAAGTTAAGTAGAAATGTATACAAGTAGAAAAGGTTTTAGTAGAAGGAGTTCCTTTCTGTACCCTTCTGCTCCCACCCACTCACTCTTCTTTTCTTGCTGCCAAAGAATGTGATCAATGGAAATCTGACAACACTTTGAACCATGGAAGTGACCTTTAGGGTGGAAGCCACTCAGCCACATTGTTGTCATACATCCCTAGACTCCAGACTCCTTTAACATAAGAGAGCAAGACACTTGAATTGTGCTCCAACCTTAGTTATTTTAAGTTTTCTGTTTCAAGTGGCAAAATCTAAACCTAATTAATATGGTCTACATGCAGTTTTTTATTCAGTAAAGGCCAGGTGAACTAATAAACTAATTGGGATTAAATATTTGAACTAGTTTGGAGCCTCTGAAATTTGAATAATGTATTTGAATAAATAAATAAAAGGACAAAAAAAAAGGGAGTACTTTATCTAAGTGCCAATAAACATGGGAACGATTTTTTGCCAGTGAAAAGTATCTATAATTTAAAGATGAATGCAGATCATTAATGAGTAAGGAAAGGAAGTCAGTACAATATGCGGTATAAATGAACATTAGTGAAGTTAGATTATAATAAACAGTGTACTATATATATATTTACCAATGGTAACAAACTAGGCGGAAAAGATATAGATCGAAGTCTGACAAGCAGATATATTATGTCCCTTTTTAACATTTGTATGTTGGCTCTTGATATCTTCATGTGATTCATTCATTCTGGGTTGATTTACATTGAATAAACCACTTCTGGGCTGCATGAAAGACTTTAGTCTTTTAGCTTTTAGCATGCAGACATCTTAGAAAAATTCCCAGAACAATGGAAAATTATTAACATGCTTTTGGTGTCCAGCGAGTCTTTTCAAGTCTGATTTTTGTTCTGTACTCTCAAAAAGACATTAAAATATTTTAGATAGCCCCAGCAAAAAGATTGAAAGCATAAGATTGTATTTGAAATAAAGTCTATTCCTTTTGATCATGCAAGCAGAAATTCTGTTTCAGTATCAATCCATCATAACATGAATTTTTGGCTATTTGGATTATTTGGTCAATATTTTTGAGGAGGGAAATATTTATTTATGTTAAATATCCTACTAGGATTTTAGAGCTACCCAAACTCTTATCTACTCCAGTGTTAGGTGGACTTTTGGGAAAACTGTTAAGACCCATCTCTTCTGTGTAATCTCCGCATTATTCATTTAATACTTTCAAATCCATGTTCTATCTTCATATGCAAATATCCTTGGTTGTGTTTATGTAAATTTGCAAAACACATTATTTATTCTAACTACATAAAGCAGTGTGTAGGTATCTAATTTAATTAGAATCATTTATCCTTGGTCTCAGTCAGCTGTTGAATTCTCTTACCACTCTCTGCTAAGCATAGTGGGGAAAGATCTCAGACACTTAAAATTCTGTTCCTAAAAAATGAGTTCTTATTACTAATTTTTCTATCATAAATATATAGCTACTGAGATAAAGATACAAGATAGCAAGATAAAGATACATTACCCCTGTGACATCCATAACCTTAATGGCTGCAAGCTGGCCTGTTTTAACATGACGACCCTGTAAAAGAAAAAAAATAATAGAAGACTTTAGTTCTGATAAGCGATGTATACACTCAGTTCCACCTATAGAGAATAATTACCTAGATCACCATTATAGAATGCCGGTGCGGAAGACAGAGAGAAAGACAGACAGACACACACACATATACACGCACACACACGCACACACACAGAAATCTTAAATGCTTTAAGGATCAATTTCTATTTAGTGTTTACTTTGTAAAACATCTCCATCACTTTGTTTTTTGGGTTTGTTTTCATAGTGATTGTCAAGTTAACCAAAAACGGCAATATTGAATAACCTGATTCTATCTTCTCTCCAAGGTGGGAGGTAAAGCCTTACGTGAGAGAAAGAGGAGCTAGGTCTGGGTGGGGAGACGCAAGTGTCTCCTCTGTCAGAAAATATTCAGTCGGTAAAGCTACTTTAGGTTCCTTGATTATGAAAATATCTTGTATTGTAACAGTCTCAACTGGATATGACTCTGCTATTACTTGAGACTGTAAGTTTATCTTTATCTTAAAAGTGAGCCTAAAATAAAACAGATAGCAATAAATCCAAATTTGTGATCAAAGGGACAGCATTGAACTGTTTCCCCAAAGCCGCCATCTTGGGCCATTGGAACCACAATGAAGTGTTAGCCACACAGAATCAGAAGAGAATAGGGTGTGGTGAAGGGTAACCCCAGACCAGAAGCTTTCTCTTCACTTGCTTCCTGAGAAACTTAAAGTCCACTTCCCACTCTCAGTAGCAAAGATGATCAATATGCCTAACTTCCAAATGCATTTTATAAATGGTTTCTAAAATACATTTCAACTAGGACTGCTACCAGGGAGTATGCTACTGCTTCCAAGATCAGTTGGATTCAAATCCCAGCTGCATAACCTTAGATGAGTCTCTTAACCCTCTAGGCTTCAGTGCCTTCATCTGAAAAATGGAGAAATAGTACCTGACTCCTGGGATTACAGTGAAAATTAAATGTGATAATGTATATAAAGTGTTTGACAAAGCCTGGCACAGACATGCTGTCAGCAGATGTTGTCTGTGATTAGTTATCACCCTGTCTTGTGCTTAATGTTAAATGTTGTCTTTCCTTTTAGGCCATATGATTCATGAAAGCCAAGGTCATGTCTCATTGTCATATTTCCAGTACCTGGAATGGTGGGTGCTCACCCCACAGATGAAGTGGTATGTTTATGGATGAAAACAGCCTGTGATAGAGGCATGGACACTTGTAGTTGGGAAGTGGGGAGAGGCTTAATGCTGTCTGCCTCTTTGATTCTTGTCCTTCTCAGCTTTTACATCTATTTGCTCTGATTCTAGTAGCACTTCCTTCACCTTTCCACCTCCCATTCTGCTCCCTCCCTTTTCTCCTTGGTCAGGAAAGAGCTGAAAGAAGGAGCCATCAACTTGGTAACCCAATATGATCATGGGCACAGCCTCTCCTACATATTTCAACGTTTGAGACAGTGAGGGAGGAGCCTGGAGTGTTACCTCACAGAGCCCTGAACTGAAGCTCCAGAAGCCTGAGTCCTGTCCAGGTTCTGCTCATGACCAATAGGTTCATCTGGGACAAGTGATGTAACCCATCTGAGCCCTAGGTCCCTCATCTGCAAAATGTGGGGGAAAGGGGCTCAGGGTTGAAGGTGAGGGAGCAAGTATTATTGTTACCACCACCCCTTTCCACCCCAAGGAGCATTTGGAGATAGTCTTGGCAATGACTGAGTAAGTAGTGTAGTGCTACTGCAACTCAGTGTCCAGAGGCCAGGAATATTAACTTCCTGCAGTGAGGCTCACACAGGGAGAAGCAGCAACAGCACCTTTGTTGATAAACACTAAATGGCCTCCAGAGTTGTCCAGTCCCAGTAAGAGTCTATGATGCTGTGATGATGACCGTAGCAAAGGAATCAACAGCTTTTCTTTGGGAATACAGCTGACTCTTGGGGTACTGACCCCTGTGGAGTCAAAAATCCATGTATAACTTTTAACTTCTCCAAAACTTAACTAGTTATAGTCTACTATTCACCAAAAGCCTTACCAATAACATAAAACAGTTGGTTAACATGTATCTTGGGGCACCTAGGTGGCTCAGTCAGTTAAGCATCCAACTCTGATTTCTGCTCAGATCATGATCTCACAGTTCATGAGTTCCAGCCCTGCACTGGGCTCTGTGCTGACAGTGTGGAGCCTCCTTGGGATTCTCTCTCTCCCTCTCTCTCTCTCTCTGTGCCTCCCCCGCTTATGCTCTTGTGTTCTTTCGCTCTCTCTCTCTCTCTCAGAAACAAATAAACATTAAAAATATATATCCTGTATGTTTTATATATATATACACATATATATATATTACAGACTGTATTCTTACAATAAAGCTAGAAAAAAGAAAATGTTATTAAGAAAATTATAAAGAGAAAATACATTTACAATATGTACTGTAAAAAATCTGCATATAGGTGGACCAATGCAGTTCAAATTAGTGTTGTTCAAGGGTCAACTGTATAACGTCTTTAAAGTAAGAGCCATAAATCATACCTTAAACAATGGCTGTTTCTCTACTAAAGCACTAAAGGAGGATAGGAAAACTGAAGGCAAATATAGAGGGTCTGGTTGGTACCAGACAGATGATTCACCTTGAAATTTTTTTTTTGTTTGAGAGAGAAACAGAGTGAGTGGGGGAGGGGCAGAAAGAGAGGGAGGGAGAGAATCCCAAGCTCCCAAGCAGGCTCCACACTATCAGCACGGAGCCTGATGTGGGACTTGAACCCATGAATTGCGAGATCATGACCTGAGCCAAAAACAAGAGCCAGACACTTAACAGACTGAGCCATCCAAGCGCCCCCACCTTGAAATTCTTTTCACAGTTCCATACAGCCAGATAAGAGCAAAACCACCTGCATATGCCTTGCAGGGTGCCCTAAGAACTGACCCTTTATCTGCTATACCACCTTGGCATGCTCCCATCTGCTCTTAATCCATGGTCCTTGAGTCTCAACTATTTGTGTTCTCTAAATGTACTATATTGTTTCTTGCTCTCTGATGATGTGTTTTCTTGGCCTAAGATGCCCTCCTGAGTCCCTAGTACATTTATTTACTCTTCTTAGATTCAACTTAAGTACCACCTCCTCTGAATCCTCACTGTCACTCACCTCTGTGCTACCCATGAATGTGTCCATGTTTGGGTTATTGCACTGGGCCCAAAGAACCAGTATTCCCTGCTGTCCCTCTCTCTTTTTCCTCCCTACTCTCCCTTCCTTCTTCTCTGGCTTCATTTATAGGAGGCCCCTCCCTAGGAACCCTCCCACCAATCTTACATGTAATCAAGCTTGACCAGCAAACTCTGGTCTGCTCTGATGGCCATCTCTTTCTCTTTCCCTGCGGGAGCCCAAAGCACCTCTGTCAATACACAGTTTGAGAAATGCTGTACTTGATCTTTAACTCCTTAAGAAACAGGGTGTCCTCTTGGAGTTAAGAATTTGTTACAAAGACATGTCAACACCTAGTTCTTTCCACCAGCAGCCTGGGAGCCAAGAAGATCTAGCTCTTGGTCCAGGCCCAAGGACAGGGAACAGACAGGATACAAGCAACCCATTTCATATTTCAAATTCAAGGCACTGGGCAGTTCTTGGTCTGAAATAAATATCTGCTACTTTTTTGAATTTAGAGTATGTTGTTGCTTTGTCTTTGTTTTTATTTTAAAACTGCTATAGTGTCATTAAAGGCCAGTACTGAGAAAAAAAAAAATTAACCTAAGCTGAAGAATTGTTCTCGATGACTCTGACAGATGACTGAATAATACACCCCATGATGGCAGTTTGGGCTTAAATGAGATCCTGGAGATGAACAATTAGCAGCCTCAGCTCAGTCCCAGGCAAAGGCATCCCCCCGCCCCCCCCACCCCGCACTCTAGAAAAGGAAGTCTGCTGAGCTGTCAACCTTTGATAGAGGAGGCCCACAACGGAGGCCACCTGGCACGAGGTGCCTTTTACATCACTGGAGAATGTCAACCCAAATTAGGATCCAGATTAAGGCTGACTTTGAGGAAATAGCCAAGAGTCAGCTGACCTAATGATCACTGGAAACCCGAGGCATCGTCATTGTTAGGACGGTGTTTAAAGACGCAACTTGATAAAGTCACAAAGAAGTTGAGTAGGAAGAGACCCTAAGGTGCCTAACCCACTACACTTTTGGAGATGAGGACAAAATCTCACAATTAATGAGGATCTAACCCAGGACACTTTCTCCTCTTTCCCATTTCTGCCATCCAGCTCTGAATTAAAAATTATTATCACTAAAATAAAAAAAACCGATTTTAAACAAATCTTTTCATATTTTACTTAACTGAAGTTAAACATTGAAACATTCATCTCTATTTCAAGTAGGATTTAAAAGAAAAAAAATTTTTAATTTGAGGGCAAGGCAACATGGGAGAATGTTACTATGACAGAAGAATTTTAAAGTGAACATTTAACATTACCCCTGATTTTAATTTATTTTCACTTTCCAAAAAAAACAAAAAAAATCTAAACATAGACTCTGTCTTATATTTGGATCTAAAATACATATTCAACCAGGGGTGCCTGAGTGGTTCAGTCAGTTAAACCTCCAACTTCGGCTCAGGACATGATCTCACGTTCGTGGGTTCAAGCCCCACATTGGGCTCTGTGCTGACAGCTCAGAGCCTGGAGCTTGCTTCAGATTCTGTGTCTCCCTGTCTCGCTGCTACTCTCCATCTCATGCTCTGTCTTTCTCCATCTCAAAAATAAATAAAACATTAAAAAATTTTTAAATACATATTCAACCAAAGACAAGATAATTTTTGTTCTGGGAAAAAAACATTTTGTCTGGGAGACAAAATGGTTAAAGTTTTTTTCTCCACAAAAATTAGAAAATAATATCTTGTTTGACTGCAGTTGCTGACTCATTTTTAATAAAAGAATGTTTTTTCCCCCTGAAATAACCAACAATAACAAAAATGACAGACTAATTCTAGAAAGGCATAATTGGTATTCGAGAAGGACTCAGCGCCTATTGTCTGTCAATCATGTCCTCAAGCATACAAGCCAGACCACAAGAAAGGAGGAAGAAGGGGCCTCGCGTCCAGGAAAGCAAAGGGTGGGGGGTCACTTGGAACTGGTGAGTGTGCTCTGACCCCATCCTCAGACACACATACAAACATACCCTTCTCCCCTTCTTCCTTTCTTTTTCCTCACACTGGAGGTTAAAAAAAAATCTGCTGATTCTTGTTCTTTACAAAATAACTCAACGCTGCTGTGAAATCTAAATCACTCAAGGACTATAGTACTCTACCCCTTTACCTCCTCCCTAAAATGAATGCAAAAGAAAAACAATGATTTTGTCTGAAATAGCCATGTAAGCTTTGGCTCTGTTATTGCTGTTATTTTTTAAGGAACAGCAAGATGGCTTTAGAGCGGCTAGCCTGAGGCTAGCCTGGAAGAAAGAGTACTTTCATTTCTAGGTCACTGAAATACATTTGTTTCCAGCAGAGCACATGAGCAAACTGGGTTTGTGGAAAATGCAGACACTCTACCTATGATTTCCTTCCCTGCTGTCCAAGGACTCACTTACAGGTAGAATGTTTTTAGCTCTTTGTGTTTAGCTTAGATGAGATCTCCCCTTTGTCGAGGAAGACTTCACTTTCCTAATTGCAAGTGAGTGCTCTACCGTTGCATTTCCACGGTATCTTACACAAACCCTACTGATAATACCCAATGCTATAATTTTCAAAATGTGCATCACAAGAACCATGAAAATTGGAGCCCCTGGCTGGCTCAGTTGGTAGAGCATGTGACTCCTGATCACAGGGTCGTGAATTCAAGCCCCATGTTGGGCATAGAGCTAACTTAAAAAAATAAACAAAAATCCAACAAAGAACCATGAAAATAAATCAAATCAAATGAGAAAAAATCAGCATGTAGAACATGTAGTATTGGCAGTTGTTGCTTCATGGATCAAAAGTCATGGTTACATGTATCTACCTACCTATCTATCTATCTATCTATCTATCTATCTATCTATCTATCTATCTATCAGTGATGCTATAGTGCATCACCTGGAATTTCCCTTCAAGACTGAAACATCCGATAGCTCTCAGCCAGTTCGATCTCTAGGAAGTGCCCTCAGCCACAAACACACCGCCAAAGTCATGCTCCCTACTAAGGATACCCAAATCAATGATTGGTTGACACAGGAGTATAAAAGGCCCAGCCTCTTGCCTTAAAGTGGGACAATTCTGAAGGACACCTCCTCTCCTTACCTCCTCTAGCGATGGCTGTGGTCATTTTAAGACTGCACTGTAATTATTCTATCTTCCCCTTAATTCTATTTTTTTCATAGGTATAGATCCAAAGACCACTCCTCAGTAAAATTCCTGAATGTAAATCCCCATCTTAGAGCTGTTTCCAGGGGAATTCTACCTAAGACACCTGAAATGGCTCAAGGAGACAGGCTCTTAGAGTAGCTGCAAGGAAACCTCCATAAGCCTCTCAGATAGTCCCTGGCACACTGTAGCAGTGTCACTGTCAGGATGTTCACTAGTACAGAACTGGAGTAGAGTAGGATACAGATGCAAGAGAATTCACTAGTGATTCCAATATTTCAGACTTTTGAGAGGTCCAAAAGAAACAGTAATTAAAAAAAAATGGAATCAGATGGCTTCTACTTTTGCTGAGAACCACTGATGTACTAGAGAAAAACAAAGAAAAGCCAACAGCAATTAATCATCAACTGAAGGCAATCTGTGAAAATCATCAGGGAGGTGAGGTTTAAATCCTAAGACCTGTGCACTGTCTTCAAATAACATGGGAACATCGCTGTTGTAGGCTCACAGGGGTCAGAAAAACAGAAGATTTCAAGCTCTCAAGCACATCAAATTGGATGTATCCATTTCAAGTTTTAGAGTCTCATTCTTTCCCAGTTAGACTCAAGTTGGGGATTAAACCTTTTCTTCTACCCTGATAATTAATTCCTGGGTCTGGTCCTCAGCTTTTTCTACCCTCAGGCTGCAGAAGAGAAGGGGTGTTTTTTTAATGCCACTCAAAATTTGGTCAAGGGACAACAGCAGTAGTCAAGCTTGAGAAAGGTATGGTTAAGTACACCCCAGACTTCTCAGGAATGAGGATCAGGTCACTCCGACAAAGCCATGTAACAGGAAGATGGTAACCAAGGAGAAGAGAAGCAAAATGGATAGTAAAGGAGGGAAATGATGAGCATTAGCTGTGACCATTAGGTAAGATGTAGTTGGGGGCTTCTTATAACTTTGTTAAAAAAAAGAGAGACCAGCTAGAATACTAGAGGAGCTGTTTCCAAACTTATACAAAATAAGCAGGTCCGAGCATCACAAGGGATTGACTATAATGGATACTGTGGTGTGCCAAACAAATCCCTTCTTCAGGACCGAGGTGTTCTGCTTCTCTTCAGGAGCTGCCCTTAGCCAAAGAGAATAGCTAGATCCAAGGCCATTCTCCCTGACTAGAGCGAGTAAGCATTCAATGACTATGAATGAAGGTAGCAAGCATTCAATGACTGGTCGATGTAGGAATATAAAAGCCTACATCACTTATGTCAAGGTGAAACAACTCTGAAGGGCCATCCCAGCTCCAAAGCTCCTTTTTGGGATTTTTGGGATTTCCTAGGGCAATCAATTTCTCCCTCTACTCAAATCTATCTTTACTCTCCCACAGGTGTTGATTCTGAGAACACTCCCCAAAATACTTCCTACAATCTCTATCCTCCAAATTTGTTTCCCAGGGAACTCCATCAAAGACTCCATCCTTCCTCCCTTCCTCCCTTCCTTTCTTTCTTCCTTATTTGATATAATGCACAATATTTCTTACTGGATCTGAGGTGAAAGTTTTTTTATTTTTGTTTTACAAAAACTCTGACCTAAAGGATGAATAAAATGAACTAAGTTGAGTGTTAGGAAATATATCCAGGTAATGGGAACACCATGTCCAAAGGTCCTGTTATGCTATTTACTAGAGCATTTCAGTAACTAAAAATAGGCCAGTATGGCTGAAGTGGAGAGAAAGAACCTAGCAAGTCCATGCAGGGCCTTACAGTGTACTTTGAGGAAATCTGCCTTTATCGTAAGACCAAATGGGCAGCCAGTGAAGGGGAAAAAGCAAGAGCGTAAAGTCACCAAGTTTGCATTTTGAGAAGATCGCTCTAGGGGCAGGGCAGAGAACAGAGGAAACAGAAAGGATGATGGAAAAATAGGATTTATAACCTTAGTCATTAATTCAATTGAAAGAGGATGGCAACTTGGGCTAGGATGGAAGTAACGGAGAGAGTGAAAAGTGGATCGGTTCAAGAGATATTTAGAAGATCAAATCAACAAGGTTTGGGATGGTTTGGATACATGTTTACCCTTCACGTCTTGCACCTCCTACAGTGCTTGGCACAGCAGGGACTCAGAGTAAGTAGGTGCTTACCAGTGAGACAAGTAGTGAGATCAGAGGGTTGTACCTGGGTTCATGGTCAACACAATCCATATGTCCACATCAGTTTCTCCCATTTCCCCCCATTTCTTTCTTTCGTTTTTAATGTTTATATATCTTAGAGAGAGAGAGAGAAAGAGAGAGCAAGTGGGGGAGGAGCACAGGGAGAAAGGGATATAGAATCTGAAGCAGGCTCCAGGCTCTGAGCTGTCAGCACAGAGCCTGACATGGAGCTTGAACTCATGAACCATGAGATCATGACCTGAGCCGAAGTCAGATGCTTAGAAAACTGAGCCCCACAAGGTGCCCCATTTCCCCATTGCTATCTAGGCACAAAGTACATGGGAGCAGATGGGGTTGGACTGTGAGAAAGAATCTCAGTCATCTCACTCATAAATAAGATATGAGAAGATGAATTTAATAGATGAAGTTCTTTTAAACATGATAGAGAAGCCAATTGACTTCCCCTCTTCACAGATCGCAGAGACTAGAAATTGGCTTCAGCTTTCCCTCTGAGCTATCATGATGAGAATGAAGGTGTACTCTTGATTTGCTAGTCCCAGTTAATATTAAAGCATAGTTAAGAGACCCATCTGGACATCTTTAAGAATGCTACCTTTCTTTGATACATCATGTCTTGAGTCAAAGAAGTAGACAAAACAACTTCATGAAAAGACTCCAAAGATCCTTCTAATCAAGGAATATGAACTGTCACAGGATATATTTGGACGAGTGTCTGCACCTAGGATTTCCCCAGGTTAAATAAGGACTTTATTTTTCCTTGGCCTGCATGTGCCATTCATGAGCAGCATAAAGAAATCCTGCCCTCCGAATCTGTAAAACTGTGATCCAGCCGTCACTGCACCCAGACTTGTGGCAAAGACGAAGCGAGGCACTGACAGGACAGTTCCCAAGCAACCGCTCCCCAGCTCAACACCACTCACTGTGAATTCCTCTGTTTGGCACCTCTGTGAGGCAGAAAGTGGATTCTTTTCAAGACTGTTCAGGGTGGGGCCAACTGAGAATGAGGCTTGCTCTCAGACACAGGGTGGGGAAGAAAAGATTCTCATTTTTCTTTGTTGGAAACGAGGAGTCCTGTCCTCAGGGCTGCCAGTCTGGCTCAGTTTATAAATCAAAATGGATGATTAAAGGGAAAAAATCAAATAGTCACAATTTTTCGCAGACAATAGTTAATGTATGCAGATTCCATGGCAGGGAGCCTAATGCCTGTGCCCAGGAAAGGCAGGCACAGCTGAAGTGACAGCAGTGACGAGGCAGACAGGCTGCAGGGTGAGGAGAGCTCAAAAAAGTAGCAGAACCAGCCTCTTGGCCATGGCCTTAAGCCAGGAACATACTTCTCAGTAACCTCTTCTCTCAATCCAAAAAAGGGAGCTCAAAACCAAAGAGCTTATGGGCTCTTATCTAATTTATGCCACAGGTTTACCACAATCATTGACGGCTTGTGTAAATGATTTCCAGGGGGATTTTTGAACCCCCTAGATATAGGGGTTCAAAAGATGGGAAAAGAATATGCATGCAGCCAACTCCTAGGCCTCTCCAATGTTCCACCCCTCCCCATCCAGCCCCAAAGCCTCCCTGTTCCCTGGGTCAGGGTGGCCCCTGCGGATACAGATGGCATTTAAAAGCCATGATACCATATGTTTGCACTCATAGGTCTAACAGGAGAACAGGAGAAACCTAATGGAGGACCAGGGCGAGGGGAAGAGGGAAGGAGAGTTGGGGAGAGAGAGAGGGATGCAAAACTTGAGAGACTACTGAATACTGAAAATGAACTGAGGGTTGTAGGGGAAGGGGGGAGAGGGGAAAAGAGGTGGTGGTGATGGAAGAGGGCACTTGTGGGGAAGAGCACTGGGTGTTGTATGGAAACCAATTTGACAATAAACTATTTAAAAAAATAATAAATAACAAATAAATAAAAGCCCTGATTCCTGGACAGCAGTCCAGGAGGGTGTATACTCAACCTCAGGAAAAGGAGAAAACTGAGGAGTCTGTGGCATCTTTTTTTTCCCCAGAAAGTCGAAGATATTCAACTTAAGTAGATTCCTTTAAGATTTTCGATGGAAAAAAAAATGTCCTTAATGAAACATTCTTAATTTTTAAAGCATAAAAGTAAACAACTTTATGTTGATTCTCAATGGTTATTTTTGTTTTTTAAGGGGTTTTTCTATTGGGTGAGATTTTAGTACTCTGAAATCTGAGAGTCCAAGCAGTGTTTTAAAATACATGGGTAGAGCATGATAGAGCAGTCAGTAATCCCCTTAAGATACAAAGATGGGCTGTTCTTGATGCAGGCTATAGGAGTTCAGTGCAACTGTGGACAGCCCTTAGTAGCTTACAGGAGACTGTGTGAATGATACTGGGACCCACTTCTCTCTCCTCTGAGCTCACTCAGTCCCCAAAGCCTTTGGCTGCTTTACTTCTAGAACCAAAAGCTCCTCAAAGGCAAGGACTTGGACTTATGTGTCCAACTCCTGTCGTTGTCTAGGACAGCATCTGACAAAGATACCTGGAAACGTGAAATTTCTAGACCTAGTGGGCCTTGTAAGCTGCCTCAAATCACAGTGAACAGAGAGACTCCAGTGATCCATCATGGCTTAACCCGAAAGAAGCATGGCAGAATCTGGGGCAATGTCTATGTAAGAGTGGCAGGTAGCTTTTCTCTGAAGCAATAAGAAACTGTGAGAATGGTTCCTAGTATGGTCACTAGAGGAAAAGGCCACATGGCCTGAAAAGAGTACTTTGCTCAAGGAGGTTTTGTTTTTGTTTCCTTTACCAAGTGCTAACCAACCCTCTGGGTCACCAGACTGCGCCCTGGAGGTGTGAGCAGGTAGTAGCGCTCTGCATTCCATGATCTCACAACTTACCTGACCTAGGAAAGAGTCAGGGAGAGAAAGATATGATAAGAGAGAAGCAAGGCCCAGATGCTGCCCTGCTCAGGTTCCTCCATCTCTGCATTCCCTTTTCCTGAGAGAATACTAACTGAGGCAGAACAGTTCTTGGAGAAAGGTAGCTCATTTTGTCAGATTTCTGAATCAACAGTTCCCTCTTTAGGGACTACTTGAGGAGGTGGCCCTGTCTTCCCTCGGGACCGCTGGCAGACCCTTTTGCTCACTCCATCCCACTTCCCAGCTGCAGATTAAGAAGATCTACTACGCTCTCTCCCCGGGACTATATTGGTTTGTCAATTACAGCCCAACACCAGCCCTATCTTTTTGGAGATTTACAACCACGTGGTCAGGAGTGGGTGGGTTGGCTTTGCACCACGAGGCCCCCTAGGCAACCAGGCAGAGATAAATAATAATGATGATGATAAAAAAGACAGTGCTGCATTTCATTTCACCTAATTTATGGCTTCAATAGGAAGCCAGTCTACCCACAGTGCCGTCTGGGTTACTTAATAACAGAGTGTCTATGGCAGCAGCAAGAACAGGTCTGGGAGCTTAGAGTTATGGGGGAAGGAAAGAATGGCACCAGTGTGGGGAGAAAAAAAACAAAGGGAAAGGCCCATTGTGTCCCCAGCTACTATTCTCAGGCAGCAGGGACACAAATAGGGACCCACTTGACTATCAGGGCTGCTGATGAATAAACTCTCTCCCACAGTGTCCTCAAACCTCCAGAAGTTTTAATTAAAACAAAAGAAATGTCAGCCGGAGAAGCACTGGAATATAATTAGGGCCCACCAAATCTAAAGTAATGTGGGGGAAAAAAGACTAGTAATGAAAGGGAAGCTTTCATGTTCTTACTGAATCTCTGCTCTGTTGCTGACACAAAAATCAATTTCAATAGGCTTTAGTTGTATCTGAACAGGAACGCAGGCGACAGATGAAATTTAGTGAGCAATTTACTGAAGTTATAATGATTCTCATGAAAAAAAAAGACTACAATGAGTCCTTCTAACCAAATGCCTCCCCTGTAAGGACTCTGTAAGAATGTGTGTGTCTAGATACATGGTATAAGTATGGATATGGGTGTGGGCATGGATATCAGTATGGGTGTGGGTATGGGTATAGGCATAGATGGGGTGGGGTGATTTTAAACAGTCATATATCTTTTATCCTAAAAAATGTAGTTAAAATCTCTACCTCACTCCATTTAAGGAGTAGTTTTAACTCAGCCCCCAAAAGACATTTGGGGATGTCTGGGGACATTTTTTGATTCTCAAGACTGGTATTACTGATACCTCATGGGCTGAAGCCAGAGATGCTATCAGACCCTATACAATACACAGTATATTCCCCTTCCCCAGCAAAGAATATTGGGCTCCAAAATGTCAATGGAGCCAAGACTGAAAATCCCTGCTTTAAAAGAATTTAACATTTAATAGGTGCTTGATGAATGCTAAATCCCATTTAAAGCCATATTTCTTGGGGTGCCTGGGTGGCTCAGTTGGTAACCATCTGACTTCTGCAAGGGCCATGATCTCTCGGTTCATGAGTTCAAGTCCGGCATTGGGCTGTCTGCCAGTAGCACGGAGCCCACTTGAGATCCTCTGCCTCCCTCTCTCCCTGTCCCTTCCCCGCTCATGCTCTCTCTCTCAAACATAAATAAACATTAAAACCAATAAAATCATATTCTCCATAAGGTCACAAAAATCAGAAGTTTAGTTCTTGCTCTAAAGGATCTCCCATAGGGCCAGGGAGGGAGATGGAGGCAGTGTTGTTCTTTCTTTGCTTAGCAGCATTTACAAATGAGGGGCATACTTCTCAAGTTCTAATACCCATGGTCTTCTAGAACACAGGTAACACCCAGTGGCCCCTAAGACCACTTTCCATCTGGCTTTCGTATGTGTAAGAGGCCAATTCCAAGATCTTCACTGTCTCCCAATTAAAGAGCATTTTCTACATTAAAACAAACAAACAAAACTAATAAAGTACTATTAGGGCTAGGTAGAGTTTGACTTATGATATTTGCACAGAGTTATAATTTTGCTACTTACATTAATTTTTGAAAGATAGCCTTTTTTCATATCTCAGTAACCCTTTATAGTGTGTATGCGTGTGTTCTTTCCCTCTTTTCAAATGTTTAGTTATAGGTTTTAATTACTGGTAGCTCAATTCAAAAATACATTGTTCTGTGTGATTAGAATATAAATCATGATGAAATTTTAAGCTTAAAATATAAGGGTCAATTATAAGAGAATAAAGATGTTTGCTTTTATCCAACCTAAGTTTTTTAAAAGAAGGGATATAGGAATCTTGCTGTTGCCATTGATCTGTTTCTAAGAAGGAAGGAAAAGAGAATTTGCTTTTTGTAGAAAGAACAAGATGAGCAATATTATGCTTTATCAGTCACAACCATTCACCACCTTTTAGGTACCTGAGGATTCGAGAACCCAAGATTTTTGGAGGCGGGTAAGGAATAACATCCATATATGGATCCCCACACAGAGTCTGAGAGGAGTGATTACAGCATAGTAATGGCTCCACCTGCAATCTCGCGAGACCCAGATCTCCGCAAGGGCTGAAAATCTCTCTCCCCACAACAGACTGCACTAGCGATTGTGCTTTCCAAGCAAAGGCCTACAAATCCTTTTTTGGGTAGGAGGGTGAGAGGACAAAAAGGACGTTTGAAAACGGAATGCCATTTTATAAATGCAGGATGGCTCCTACATATTCATATTCTTTCAGTGTGGTGGCCAGCAAGGACGACAGCAATTTGTCAGCAGACACATCCATCCCTGGGAGGCTGGGAGTACGAACGCACGTGCCTCTTAGAAAACCATACCGTCCTTCAGACAGTGATACTGAGAACACTTAAGTCTGAAATCTTGGGGAGGTGGGTGAAATATGATAATACCGTGAGAAAGAACTTAGGCTCTTTCTTTTTTAATTTTTTTTTTGTTTTATTTATTTTTGATACTGAGAGAGACAGAGCATGAGAGGGGGAGGGGCAGAGAGAGAAGAAGACAGAACTGGAAGCAGGCTCCAGGCTCTGAGCTAGCTGTCAGCACAGAGCCCGATGCGGGCTCGAACCCATGAACGTGAGATCTGACCTGAGCCGAAGCCAGAGGCCCAACCGTCTGAGCCACCCAGGCGCCCCTAGGCTCTTTTAAGTGAACATGACGTACCCCGAGGTCTGGGCAGGCTGGAACAGGCGGGTAGCTGACTAGCTTATAAATACACTGATTTCCAGCTAAATTTAGCTGCAATCCGAATTTGACCTGTCAGGTAGCTTCCTCCCAAGGAGGGCAAGGTTTTCCTGACTCCAGCGAAATTCTCTCCCACATTTTTATGCCTCCTGCTTAGATTAACTGACGAGGGATAGTGAGAAGAGCAAGGAGAGCATCTTGCTGACTTCCCTGACTGTGTTCTCTTCTCCAGCAGCGATCTCCCCCTGGCCTACGAGACAGTCAGCGAGAGGAGCTGGATCTCTGCAGGTCCTCCACGGGAGTGTGGAAATCAAAAGGCTTCGGAGGAGGTGCCCTGGTACGAGTTACTGGGTCTAGAGTTACTTTTGGTCAATAGTTTCCTCATCTGTAAAACAGGCATCAATTAATAAGGATTATATTAATATATATAAGCACACTTGGTATAGGGCCCGGACAAATGATGAGGATGTTGCATGTTTTTAGGATGACTTCGAGGTTTGGTTTCTGACCTCGTCTCCTGTTGTCCACCCCACCCCGGCTTACCCTGCACACTCCAGGCACAGAGCCTTTCTCCCTTTCCTCCAACACGCCTTCACACTCTCTCCCTGCTCTGTTCAGTTGCTTCCTTCACATCCTGACTGAGAAGTTACCTTCTCCAGGAGTGCTTTTCTGCCCATCCTATCTAAAAGTTCAACCACCCTAACGCTTACGTTACTTACTTTACTACCATCTAATGGATTACATGTTTTGCTTAGTTACCACGTGTACTGGGCATCTCTCTCCAGAATGGAAGCATCTTGAGGGCAGGCCCTTCTCTTTGTGTTGTTCACTATTCCATCCTCAGTGGCAGATCGGTGCCTACGTAGAGTGAGAATTCAATGGGTATGTACTGTCTGAATGAATTACCAACTTCCTTGCCGGAACACTTTTCCGAGTCCCTCTGTTCTCTCTTTTAAAAAGCACAGCCTCGGAGTGCCTGGGTGGCTCAGTCAGTTAAGCATCTGACTTTGGCTCAGGTCATTATCTCACACTTTGTGAGTTCGAGCCCCGCATTGGGCTCTGTGCTGACAGCTGGGAGCCTGGGGCTGGCTTCAGTTTGTGTCACCCTCCTTCTCTCTCTCTGTCCCTCCCCAACTTGTCCTCTGTCTCTGTGTCTCAAAAATAAATAAGTGTAAAAAAAGTTTTTAAAGAGCATAGCCTCTCTTATTTGAAAGCATAACAACACTTATAGAACAAGTACTCTCATCAAATGAGGAAACAGCGGCTCAGAGAAGCAAGGTTTTTGTAAGCCATATTTTCCTTTCAGACTGGCCTTGGATCTAAGTTAACCAAGCAAAAATGTACCATCTCCATATTTTTCCATGCTATTTAAAATTCTCCCTTAAGCTGAAAGGGTGAAGAACAGAGCTATAAATTCAAATGCCTGAGAGTCTGAGTATATTTTATCTAGGAAGATTTGTGTAACTCTGTATAGCTGTTTTATTTAGATGTTAGCAACATGGACTGAAAAGTTGCATAATATTGAATACTGAAATGCTGCTGATAGCAGCAGCCAACAGATCAACCTTACAGGTAGCAACTAACCACAAGGCTGTGCTTTCTGCACCAAAGAGAACATCTGATAACCTTCCCTTGACACAAATATGAAAAGATGGAGATAGTAACTTTACCTAAGCCTTTGAGACCTCAATCAGTTAAGGTCACCTGCACAAAAGCATGAGGAATTGCCTTTCCTTCCTCCCCTTCCTCTTTACCAGGCCTGAAATAGGTATAGGGACATAGCCTAAGACTCACGCATCAAATCTGATTTAAACCTTGTTGTCTGGACCTAATTTCTATCATCTGGGGCCTTAGAGGTACTTGCCTACTGTCCAAAAGATCAGTATCAGTCTGCATTTCCTTGGCATTTAGCTCAGCAATCTTGTGCTTGCAACATTAATGGTTTACTTCTTTGGTGGCTTCTGTCTTCAGAAGTGGTGGTAAGAAAATCAAAATAGTGTTCGTTCAAGCAAATAGCTGGACTAAGACTTTTTAATTATTGAAATATACCATGTGGTATCTCAGTAACTCCTAACCAATTTGTCTTAGATTTAATAAACCATTAGATGATTGTAATTTAAAGATAGTAATTTAATGTCAACAATAATACAGTATATTAATTTGTTAATCATTGATGGACATTCAACATTTTATAGATCTGAATATTAAAAATACATTAATTGTATATATTCCTGAACTTTACCTTAAAAATACATTAAATTTCTATTTTTACATTTTTTAATGTTTTTAAAATTCTTTTTGAGAGGAGTGTATTTTAGAAAACAAATTCTGAAGTCATGAAAAATCTTTGGAAGACAGTAAATGCAGTGTCCCTGAAAAAGTAAAAAAAATACATTTATCCTGTTCAGAATCTGTTTTTAATTTTTCAACATGGCTCAAGGCAAGTCTCTTTAATTTTTCATGTATATTCTAAAAAAAGAAAATAGAAATAGTTGCTATGCCTGTTTTCCCTTCCAGGACAAAAATGTAAACAGGAGCAAGAACACAGAGTGAGTTCTTATGACCCACATTATCAAGTCAACACTTCATTTGTGGTGTTCATGATAGCTCCCAATGGAGTTGACTGACCTTGACAGTTTCTGTTCGGGGGCTCACAATACATCAAAAGTATACTCGGTACCCTATTCCACTATGAAACAAAATAATGTCCATAAAAAACATTCCAAAAGGGATGTTTCTGTAAATTGAAATAGATTTCAGCGCAGGTTGGGATGTGGTCAAGGTTTTATAAAGAAAGGTCTTATGAAGAAAATATACTAGTTTCACATAAAATGAGTAGAACAATTATAATAAATTAAAAAACCACACACACAACTTCTTACCCTAGTCACAAGCTACATAGTTCTACAACTCCAAGAAACACCATTCCTATTCCTTTCTGTATGAATGGAGTTTCCTGGAGTTGACCAGGATGTCAGCCCTTTTGGTTAGAATGTAAATTCACAAGCTACTTACTGAGCCTCTATCATATATAAAGGACTCTGTCCATCTCAAAGGAGTCTGAATCATCATCATCATAATTATTAAAATTATTAAGATTTCTTACACTAGTTTAATTTCACTTTAATAGAATTTACTCCTAAAAGAAGATTTGTAGCAATAGAAGTTTTTTTTTCATGTGTTTGCTCCATTTTTAGAAGCTTCCTCAACATTAACCCTTGACCAACATAAAGTTAAGGCATGTTATTTTGGGGAAGACACCATTAAAAACAAAATATATGTTGCCCTTATAAGTCACAATTATTAACTTGAAGAAAAATAACAAGAAAGAAATTTACCTTATCTCATTGAGAATCATTTTTATTAGATCTAGAATATTCTTCCCTAATTTATTTTGCAAGTTCCTCCAAAACAACCCTAATATAGAAAAAAACAAAACAAAACAAAACTGAAGAGGATTGAGATTCTAGAGAGGCTGTTTTCTAAGGCCATGATATAATTTTAATTTTGTGCTTTGTATTATATATTCTCAGCACACACTCTTTTACTTATTGAGGTGGGGAGACTTTTCTCAAAGAATTTAATAAATAATAGCAAAAACTTGAACTCTAATTTTATTTGCCAATACGAGATCACTCTCTAGTCTGGTCACATACTATTTCTGCCACAGCTTTAGGTGAATATACTATTAAAAACCTAGCACACTTTTCAACTTGAAGTTTAAAATACCAGCTTTTGGGGATGCATCGGTCACTCAGTCAGTTAAGCATCCAACTTGAACTCACGTCATGATCTCACAGTTTATGGGTTTAAGCCGTGTATCAGGCTCACTTGCTGACAGCTCACAGCCTGAAGCCTGCTTCAGATTCTGTGTTTCCCTCTCTCTCTGCCCCTCCCCCACTCACGCTCTGTCTTTCTCTCAAAAATAAACACTTTTTTTTAATTAAAAAAATAAGATACCTGTTTTGTGTTATAAAGGTCATATGGAAATAAACATTATGATTGTATTTTATTAATTGACACACACATATCTCATATACTTTACTTACTAGAAGAACTAATTCAATAGTAATAGAATAACAACAACTTGCTGGTTCTCTATAGATTAGAGAAACATGTTTAGATTTCAAGAAGAGGCCTCGAATTTTTTTTAAAAAGAGGAAGTTGCTTAAAACAATTTGTATAAGTTTCCTAACTATTTTGCTTTTAAATACACCAATATTTATAAACAGTTTCTTTCTGGACTGTCAATAATATTCTCAAATTCTTAGGAAATACAATGTTAAAGCGAATGATTAGGGAAAGGATGTTGAAATCCAAGGACATAGTAATGCAGGTCTGTTGAACTTCTACTTCCATTGTGTCTAAAAGAGCCAGCTATGTAGGGATTTGGGTGCTATAAAACAGAACTTTTTAGTCTCCAACAACCGAAATCAATGTTAGGGAAGTTATGGGATCCTATGAGAGTGACCTGAATGATTTCATAAACAAAACTGCTGGGAAAGGTATCAACACATTTATGATATTGCAGCCGAAGGGGTCAGGCTAGGAAAAAAATATAATGACAAACATTAAATATATGAGTATTGCTCAAACAGTTTACCACCGTTCTGTATCAATAATAAGAGAAACAATGGGGGTGCCTGGGTGGCTCAGTCAGTTGAGTTTCTGACTCTTGATTTCAGCTCAGGTCATGATCTCATGGTTTATGAGATCGAGCCCTGCATCAGGCTCTGCGCTGGCAGCATGGAGCCTGCATAGAATTCTCTTTCTCTCTCTGTCCCTTCCCCACTTACACTCTTTCTTTCTCAGAATAAATACATAGATTTAAAAAAAAAAATAAGAGAGGGATGCCTGTGTGGCTCAGTCGGTTGTGAGACCAACTTCAGCTCAGGTCATGATCCATGGTTCTTGAGTTCGAGCCCCGGGTTGCGCTCACTGCTGTCAGTGCAGAGCCCACTTTGGATCCTCTGTCCCCGTCTATCTCTGCCCTTCCCCCACTTGTGCACTCTCTTTCAAAAAAAATTTTTAAACATTAAAAAAATAAGAGAAACAATTGATTTAAACCATAATTTAAATATTTCATATTTTATTTTTTAATTTTTTAATGCTTATTTATTTTCAAGAGAGAGAGAGACAGAGTACAGTTGGGGGAGGGACAGTGAGAGAGGAAGACACAGAATCTGTAACAGTCTCCAGGCTCTGTACTGTCAGCACAGAGCCTGACGCAGGGCTCAAACTCACCAACCACAAAATCATGACCTGAGCCAAAATCAGATGTTTAACCATCTGAGCCACCCAGGGACCCAAAATTTATAATTTTCTTACAGATTTATGAAGGTGATCATAGCGTCAGAGTTACATAGGAAGGTTGGGACCTCTTTTTAAGATAGTTTCCAAAAATTAAATTAGGTCTTTGACGACAGTTATTACAGTACTCCAGAATGGAAGAGGGAAAGACTAGATTAGATTTGAAAAATCTGTGAGGCAATTCTTCGAGTTTATACATTTATCTCCTATAGGTCATCTCATTTGATTCTGATAATTTTCCTTTAAATGCCTACTCTGCAGTGCCTGGGTGGCTCAGTCAGTTAAGCATCTGACTTTGACTCAGATCATGATCTCAAAGTTCTTGAGTTCGAGCCCCGCATTGGGCTTGCTGCTGTCAGCACAGAGCCTACTTCAGATCTTCTGTCTCCCCGTCTCTCTCTGCCTCTCCCCTACTCACATACACACACACACACACACTCTCTTTCTCAAAAATAAGTAAACATTAAAGAAATAAAAAAATAAATGTCTACTCTAACACTAGTATGAATACAATGCTATATCTTGCCTCCATGGGACTTATAGTCAGAGCTTCCCTTCATTAAACATTTGTAATATTATGAATGTTTTAATACAAGTAAATGAACACCAAGTCCTGCTGGAAATGGTGGGGGAAAGAGAACTGGAGGCAGGGAGTAGAAAAAGAGCGGCAGTCAGTGTTTGGGTAGGGCAGCCTTGAAAACATAAAGGAAGCAGAGACAAGGAAAGGCAAGCTCTGCGGTGAACAGAGGGTGCCAGCACCAGCACAAGAGAGCGTGTTGCCAATGAGGTTAATGAAGCCAGGTCAAACTATTCTGCCATTTTCTGGAAGTCAAGGACAGAGCTAACCCTGTGCTCTGAGGAAGGGAGTTCTGCCCTGAGCTGACCCTGCTTAGATAAGCATCATCCCCCAAACCCTTCCCAAGTCAAAAAGGTACCTCTCTGAAATAAAAGTGGAAACTAAGATGACTCAAAAACTATGAGTAATAAATTAGATCCACCGAACACTCAGGTAGAGAATCAAAGAAAATGTGTCTTCATATTCATACTTCAAAACAAGATAGGTTCTAATCGTGTTAGTAAAAATAGAAATAACAAGCAGTACAGCAATCATACTGGCAAGTGAAAATTATTATTATCATCATTATTTTAATATTTATTTATTTTTGAGAGGGAGGAGGGGCAGAGAGAGGGGAACAGAGGCTTTGAAGTGGACTCTGTGCTGACAGCAGAGAGCCTGATGTGGGGCTTTAACTCAAGAACCATGAGGTCACAACCTGGGGCAAAGTCAGAGGCTCAACTGACTGAGCCACCCAGGTGCCCCAAAAATTATTATTAATAATAGCTAATACCTTCTTTGTGCTTACTATGTCAGGTACTATGTTTTAAGCATTTTACATATTTTAATTCATCATAACAAACTGTGAGGTAGGCATTATTATTATCCTCATTTTATAGACAAGGAATCTAAGGCCAAAGAAATTACATGACTTGTCCAAAATATCCACTGCTTAAGATATGTAGCATCTTAAATACTACTTAGATTACTTAAAATACATAACACTGACATTCATTTCACTGCCTGCACTTTCCTTCATTATAGTGAACAAAAAGTATCTCTCAAGGCTCTCAGGAGTTCACTTGCAGCCTCAGTCTTTCTAGCACTGGTTTCTCTCTCAAGATCTTGGCTTCCCAGGAGTGATTGTTCAAAATGGAGTTCTCAGAAGTCTCAGCTTGAGACACTGATACCATGATGGACACATTCCCAAACATTACACAACACTGGAGCTAGAGTAGATAGCTCAGACTGGGCTGAGCAGGAATGGAAGTGAATGTGAGACTTGGATTCAGTTCTAAATCATCCAAGGGACTAGATCAACACAAAGATGGAGATGGACATTTAAGGCACTGAGCATAAAGGCATTAATTGGCCAACATATTAATTATGAAGGTCCAGAATCTGTATAGGGCTATGACATCACATATATATGGAAAAAAATTAAGAAATAAGCTTGGAAAAGTAGACAGGGTCCCAATCAAGTAGAACTTCCCATGTCATGCTAAGGAGTTTGACATTGAAGTGTTTCGGCTGGGAGTCACAGGATCAGACTGGGCTCCAAAAAGCATACCCTGTTACCATCTTCCCCACTCCTTCCCCACCTCTCCCCCCACTACCACCCAGTCCCAGATGTGAGATTACAGTTTATTAGTCCTCTACTAAGATTTGTAGACTATTACAACAGATAGAATCTAAAACAAAGTCTGAGAAGAGACAAAGAGAGAAGAGAATGGATCCAAGGGAATAAATAAGATGTAGAATCAACATGACTTTTACATGAGATTTTGGAGAATTCAGAGGAAAGAACTTTAGGAACAAGCTGGCATTTCTGGCATGGTGTGGGTATCTGGGTGGATAAGCACACAATTTATTGAGACAGGAGATTCACGGGGAAACATGAAGAGGGGACTTTCCTCCACTTCAGTCTGAGACACACAAGGTTTCCAAGGGCCTAAAAGACACCCAGACAGAATGTGTCCACGAGGCATCCTAGCTGTGGGGGTTAAGTTTCAGGGGGTCACATTGGTTTCATGGAGACAGAAGGCCTCACAAAGGACACTAAGAAAAAACCAGATGGGGGAGAAAGAGAAAGTTGTAATGCCACTGGAAATCAAGGAAGGAGAAATTTCCAGAAAGGAAGTTGTGATAAGTTTAAAAAAAAAAAAAAAAGGTATGTTCAGAACCAAATGCTATAGGAGGCCAAGTGAAATAAGGACTGAGTAGGGCTTATTCAATCTGGTAATTATGAGGCCTCTGGAATAGAAGCAGGGACTATGAGGCAAGGACAGAAGCCAGATTGTATAGAGGGAATGAAAACATGGAGGGTCATCAAGTGAAGACAAAGAAGGTAGAAAAAAAGTGGCTCAGATGGAAACTAGTAACAGAAATCTCACTAAGAATGTGGGTGGGCATGGATGCGTTGCAAGGGGAGAGAGAGACAACGTGTGATACCTGTGCAATGGCTCTGCGCTCTCTAAGAGGCAAGCAAGAAGGTCATCTGCAGAGAGTAATCAGGGCAGGACAGTGGAGGGAAGAAAGATGAAGTGTTGGAGTAACCCTTCCAGGGAACAGGAGAAGGAACTGAGCAGGTATATACTGTAAGACTATTGAGTAGAACTGAGTGTCTCACTGGGATTTGGGTTTGCTCTTTTCTCTGAGTTGAGCTGTACAGCCCAAATGCAGAAAAAGAAAGCAAATAGATCTCTGGGAAAGGGTCTGCAAGAAGGATAGTCTCAAAGAAGAAAGGGCAAAGGAGATAGCACCTGTCGGCTTAAAGTGATTAAATTAAGGAATCATGAGGCCCAAGGCTAGATGGACAAGCTTTTGACAAGCTTTTTTAAATTTTTTTAATGTTGATTCACTTTTGAGAGACAGAGCACAAGTGGAGGAGCAGTGAGAGAGGGAGACACAGAATCTGAAGTAGGCTTCAGGCTCTGAGCTGTTAGCACAGAGCCTGAGGTGGGGCTTGAACTCACTGACTGCAAGATCATGACCTGAGCCAAAGTTGGACACTTAACTGACTGAGCCACCCAGGTGCCCTTGGATGGACAAGCTTTTCAAGTTTCATGGGTGGATGGACCTCGAGGGTGTCATGTGAAATGAAATAAGTCAGGCAGAGAAGGACAAATACCATATGTTTGCACTCATAGGTCTAACAGGAGAACAGGAGAAACCTAATGGAGGACCAGGGGGAGGGGAAGAGGGAAAGAGAGTTGGGGAGAGAGAGGGACACAAAACTTGAGAGACTATTGAATACTGAAAATGAACCGAGGGTTGAAAGGGGAGGGGAAGGGGGGAAAGATGTGGTGGTGATGGAGGAGGGCACTTGTGGGGAAGAGCACTGGGTGTTGTATGGAAACCAATTTGACAAACTATTAAAAAAATAAAATAAAGTTTCATGGGGACTGAAAGGTTGCAAAACAAGACCTGAGGGCTTATTCAACATCAAAGAGCAGCTGTACAGGTTGAAGGGAGTATCCTCTAGGACAGTCAAAGTCTGTGTTCTGAGATTTAAGATTTTTAAAGCAGAACAGAGATGGGTCCTGATAGTTCCAAGGTGTGAGTCGCAAGACTGGAGTGTCATTACAGTTAATAGAACTACAGGTACAGTATCAATGTTATCCCATTTTACTAATGAGCCAAAGATTAGGAGGTTGATTCAAAGTCACAGCTGGTTAATGGCAAGACCAAGGTTTTAATCCAGACCTTTGCTGCCAAATCCTGTGATCAATTCATACAAAATCATTTCATTTGGTACTTTTTCCTTCCAACTTTTGAATAAAAAGATAATAAGATGGTGATTTTGCTTTTACTCGAGAACCAAGGTAGAAATGAAAGAAAGCTATAAATCTGACGTAAAGTCAAGTGAAAGTTTTATTTTCAGTATTCTGGTTATTACTTCTATGTTGAGGCTTATGCAATTCTGTTAAAATGTATCTTTGCAAATGTTTTCTTATTATAAAAGTATTAAAAGTAAATAGCTATCCAATGCAGCAACACAAATAGTTAAGAACCATTTTAGCTCAGAAAACATAAATCCAACCTGACGCTGAGTGCTGGCGATGACTTCATTATGCTGTTCCCTGCTACCTATCAAGTACCAGGCTGCTTTATATGATTCAGGCTGATTCAGAAGACAAAGAGATGCTCCATCACATATTTTTCAACCCAGGTACCTTTGGGCATATTCCCAAATGTGAACTTCAGATTTGTTCAAGTGTAAATAGGGCTGTCATTTCTTATGATGATGAAGAACCACATGGGCCCTCATCACCATCACCAGACCATCTGAAGAGACAAGCTTGCGGAGGAAGGGGCTGTGCTGGAAATGGCAATTAGAGGTGCTCCTGCCATTAGCTACGGCTAACCCCGTCGTGGGCAGCCCGTAGGTCTTTATACATTGAGAGGCACAGTCAAATGGAACATTGGTGGTAAATGGTAGTAAAATTCATCCTTGAATAATTCATCACAAAAGACAAATGAAAAAAATGTCAAATTTGTTACCTATGACGTTATTACTGTCCTTTACTGTATGCGAAAGTGGGGGGCCTCCAGGAAGGCAAATGCTTCACAAATCCTCACACACAATTATTCCACCACTACTAATTTCACCCACTGTTAAGGCGGGCAGGGTTCTCCCCTGTTAGTTGTGGCCAGTCCAACCCAACCCGCCAAGACTCTCCAAATATTCCTAGGTTTTTTGTTTCTCACAAACCTAGTAGCTAATAGCTTGCTTTTCCCATATAATTATTTGCCAGGTTAGGACTTTGCAAGGATACTACTTGATCCCCACATCACTCATGTGAAGTAGTATTATTACAGCCCCATTCTACAAATGAGGCAGGTGAGGCACGGTCACAAGACTGAACAACTCTCCACATATCCTCTCCATGCCTCTGCCTACATACTTCTTCCCCAACCAAACTTCACCCAATTCCTTCTCTACAGCTCAGATGCCACATGTTCAGAACGACTTCTCACTTACTTCAGTCCACACACACCTCTCCCCTTGCAGAGGCAGCTTGACACACCTGGATGAAGGCTTGGTCTCTGGTAGCAACAGCACCTCCAACAGCCATGGCGAGGGCCCTGGGGAGATCAACTGGCCCTGTCTGTCTGCGAAACCAGTGCTGAGAGTTGAGACAGCTTCCTCACAGAAGGGAGGTTTGGGTTAGTTAACTTCAGCACAACCCAAGCCATGGTTCCCTGAAGTGTTCAGGAATAGAGATTCCTGGAGACCTCCATGATGCCTTTTCATTGATCTCACATGCTCAAAACTGGTAGATTTAAAACAGTAGAAAACAAGAACATTGGAGCTGTTGGGGACATTTGTGCCTATGATATTAGCCCCTTCCACCCCACTCCTCCAGGGCCATGTGGTTAACTCAGAGAAAAGCAAGGATTCCAACTACTTTAGCTGTAGGAGGAGGAACGCTGCCCCTATGGCCAGACACCCTCAGTCTGTATCAGGCCCTGCCACCCACTACCTGGGTGACCTTGGGCAAATCACTCAAATCCTTCTGGGCTTCAGTTTCCAGATATAAAGTCAGAGGAATGATACCTAAGGCTATTGTAAGAATTAAATAAGCTGGCATGTGAAAGTTTGGAAAATGCATAATGCTCTAAAAATACTATAAATTTCTGTTATTCCTCTACATTTGGGATTTCTGGCTTTCATGCTAAAGATTTATTTTTTTCTTATAATCGTCTATTTGCAGCAATCATCCATTGTTGATGTCTAAGGCCACCATCAAATGCAGTGTCTGTTGTTCAACGGCATCAAGTAACAAATGACCATGAGCCTGATAAGTTCTGTGCATCTGAAAGTGTTTGACTAAAGAACATCTAAAGCTCATCTAAATAGCAATAGGAAATCCAGTAAAACCTAACAAAAGGTGTCATCTATATATATGGACTGTCAGACAACTTAAAGGTAGACAACAGCCTATTGGAGATGAGCCCAAAGCAGAGCACATGTTGGAATCTCTGAAGAGTCTGGGAAGACCTGGCCACAAAGCAGAAACCAGGACACAGATGGGAGAGCTAAGTCCTTTAAAGATGATTATTTCAGGGCACCTGGGTGGCTCAGTCGGTTAAGCGGCTGACTTTGGCTCAGGTTATGATGTTACGGTTTGTGGGTTCGAGTCCCACATCGGGTTGTGTGCTGACAGCTCAGAGCCTAGAGCCTGCTTTGGATTCTGTGTTTCCCTGTCTCTCTGCACCTCCCCCATGATGCACAATGATTTCAAGAGTACCAAGACCGCTCTGGTCTGCTCCAGCATGAGACTGGTCGCTCTTATTGTCAGAGGCCTGAGTTGACGTCTAAACGTGGGTAATAATTTTGATGGCATGCAGTGAAGGCTGGGCCCAGAAATGCGAAGTAGGAAGTCCCATGACAGCTATTAACCCTCCCATCACTGTCTTAAGACGATTTCCTCTGGCCTGGGAAGATTAACCATCCAGAGCTGGGGCAGGAGCAAGGTGCAAGGGCACTGCAAGACTGTCCTTATAAGATTTTTCATTTAACTCAGACCCACAGAATACATGTGTTTAGCTGGAACCTAAATTCTCAAGAACCTGAACTTCCTACACACTATTTGATATTTAGTACAAATTATGTGTCCACTCTTATTTAACAGAATTACCAGGACTTGCACTCAAACTGAACTTTGTCTCTAGGCACTAATACCTTTGATGTTTAAGTCATTTTCAAATGGTCTTCACTGTATTCCTCTGAATACTGAAAAACAATTATGACCCATCTTTATTTTCTGGAAAGTATATTTGATTTTTGGGAAGAGTTTAACATCTTTCCAAACAGGTAGAGATCTTGGAGAGGGATCAAGCTGCATAAAACGATCGGAAAACTAAAATGGCAAGTGATCCAAGAGTAAGTTTGTGGCTTGTGCATTTCATCACCAAAAGAAGGTAGTCCTCACATTTACAGAGCGACTGCATCACTTGCTAAAGAACAGGAACAATGCTCTAAAGGAAAGACCTCATTTACACAGATAGATTCTGGGGTAGGTGTAGGTTCTCTTAACAGCTCACCTAAAAAAACCTCTTGTGTTAGTTTCTAGTTTTTTGGGGTTTGTTTATCCCCCCAACCCTTTTCTTTCATAAATGCATCTTCACTTTAGGCAGTTTATGGAAACAGAATGCCTCCATAGTTTCCTTTTGCTCTCTGGCTGGTTACAGCCTTGTGTTGGGCAGACAGTAGGTACTGAATAAATGACTGACTTGGCCTTAAACCTTACCGGTAGATAAGTTCTCTGAACACAAAAGCTAGAACACCAAAGAGATCTGGGTAGCTGGTGGGAAATTAACATGTTCACTTACCCAGGCAGGTGATATTGAAAATTGGGGGTAGGAGGAAAGGTGAAGGATATAATTAAATCATGGAAAGAACTTGCATTTCATGTACAATAGTTCACCTGACATGTCCTAAATTTCTACTTATCTTCTGACAATTCAAGTTAGATGCCCTGCATTTTCAGATATAACTATGTGAATGCCACACTTAGAAGGTAAACTATTGGAAGGGTTTGAAGCCTGTGGCCTGCCCCTGCCAATTGGATTAGAGCAATGAAATTGCTTCTTGGCATTCACTTTGTAACTTAGATGTAAGAAAGCAGTTTGGCTAGCTTGCTTCTTTAGGGGGCGAGGAGGAGGAAAACTAGCCCAGGTTTGTAAGAAAGCAAAAAAGGGGTAAGGGTAGTGGGTAGGGGGAGCACTAGGTCCCAGTGACAGCATCCAATTCCCCCCAAATGTGAATATCTACAGCTGGTATTTTACCAGGGAAGGCAGGGAAAGAGGCATGTAAAGAAAATTGAAAGGGAGTGAGGGTGTGGAAAAGTACTTCATATTAAGAATGCACAGTTTTGCTAAGGGAGGAGTGCAAGCCGCTCTTCCTTGATTTTGTGAAGTACTAAACGTGCCCGTGAATATTAACTCAGGACTTGAGAGTGGGCCATCTGGCAGCTGGAGAGAGGCTGGCAAGGTCTCTGGTTGCAACTTCTCACTCTGGCCCTTGTCTTCCACTCCCAGCTTTGGTCTGTCCGGCGAACCCCGGTAAAGCAAAATCCATGATGTTCCTCACCTCCCCAACCTTCACCTTGCACCTGAGACCAAAAGGCTGTTTAACACCCCTATCTCACAGATCTGACTTCAAGAATATAAGAATCAGAGGATTTTTTTTTTTAATTCTTTCAAATGTCCTAGCTAGGAAGAAGTTTAGGCCGGCAGGGCCACCCAGACCCTAGGCGAGTAATAGATCTTCTCCACCACCCTCCCCAGACAGAACTCTGATCAGCTGAATGTAGCCACTCTCTCTTTTAAAAAACAAAAGCCACAAAATTAAGTTAAAAATTAGTTATTGAAGATTGAAAACACAGCAGGAAATACCTTTATCCTACTCATTAGTACTTCCGGAGAAGTGAACAGAACAAAGGATGTAATTAGAGGGTCTTCCATTGTTTAAATACCCACTTTGTAAAAACACACAACTGGCAAAATTATGAAATGTTCTATAACTGTCAGGATCTGGACATGCCTCAGACGACCAGCCACCTCAATTTCTCTTTTCATGTCATTTTTTAAAAACTTGTTCTTAAATCCTCAATTCACAGCAAAATGCAAATGACTAATAATATTATGTATCTTCTTTCTTAAGCATATGTTCATTTTAGCAATAACTTCTAGCACTTATAGAACAATGTAACAAAGATGTTCTATACCTCATTTATCTTGATCTTCTTAATGTAGTCTATTATTGAAGGCGTTTTATACAATAAAAACCCGAAGCAGTCTTCAAAAGATGATTCTCAAAAACTGATTCTCTGAAAGTCCATTCATCAATTCTTTGACCCCAAAGACCACCCACACCCTTCCTCTATCAGATGACACAAGACCACGGAATGAAGAACTACTTAATGAAATTTCAGGTTCTACCCAGACTACTGGAGGACTCAGCTCCTAGGGTTTCAGTATTTACTCACCACTCCCCATATAAACCACAGAGTCCCACATGAAAACCCAGATTCCCTGAAACTCATGAATCCAGTTTCTGCGTGTACATCACTAAAATACATGTAGTTAGATAAAAGCATCACCTAGAAGTTTTGCACTATGTTGGTACTAACAAGCCCATAAGTCTCTCTTTTTGGTGGGAAACAAACAATAATATTACTACTAATCAGATTTCAAATATTAGATGAAGATTCAACTGCTGACTAATACAGTTACATTCCATATATCTATCCACCCCGTTACAACTAAGATTTAAGAGCTAAATGGAAATCCTAATTTTATAGAATTAATCCATCATTGTGATAAAGTTCATGGGTAGATAACACAACAGAGACCCATTGTTTTAATCCTATTTCATAATCAGAAAGAAGTGATATGCAAAATACAAGCTCAGAAAAGCTATTTGCTGAAAATATGATCTGATTTTTCACTGTTTTTGAATAAGCAAGATAAATACGTTCTCGTTTGGAGTATGGTAATGGCTTTGGGAATTGTGTTCTGAGAAGCAAAATAAAAAGGGATTTAGTATGTAAATTAATCATATGGCTTTCCCAAAGATTCAAAATGAGAACGCCATTTTTAATGTCTGAAAACCACTTTGAATTTGCAGCGCCCAGCCCACCTCAGCCTCATCTCCTCGTTTTGGTTCATCTTGTTCTGCCTGGTTGCAGCTGATTTTGAAGTTGCAATGTGTTTTATTTGATGCCAACTCAATTTAGAAAATAAAGGAGTAAAGTTCTGGAAAGAAACATCTGGCCAACAACACCTGATATGGGCAGAGAAACTATCAATCACTCCTTTGGTTTATGGAAAAGCCCAGGTTTAAATAAACCAAAATGATTCTCCCAGTTCAATCCCCTTAGTCTCCAGGAGGAAACAGTAGAGTTTTCTAAAGCCGTCTGGGTGACAAATTCGGTCTGGTTTCAAGCGATGCTCCATGGCTTAGCTAGAGCAAAGACTGTTTAATAATCAGGCTACAAATCATTTTGAAAGTTCCCTGTTTCACAAACTCCGGTTACAAGCTTTAAGCTATTTTTCTATTCACTACCTAGACATCACTGGCTCAGCAACAGATTTGAAAACATTTTGCAGAGGCACTTTTCCAAAGAAGGCCCTCACAGGTAGCCTAAGTACGTATCCACAATTCCACCTCTTCAAGCACAGCACAAAGAAAATACAAAGTCAAAGTTGTCTGAGGAGTCAGAAGACAAGATGAACGCAAGACGAAGTGTGTGAACTCAGGCAAAGGGGTGTCTTGTGTCACGGGCCCAAAGAGCAGAGCTGCTCTTGTGCAGCCTTAGCGCTCAGGGCTTATATCCTGGAGTTACTTTTGGAAACCACAGACACGGTGCTCAGGGTTTCAGAAATGTCCTTCTGTGGGAAAGGCACTGAAAAGTCATCAACATGACAAAGTTTGCTCCGTACTTAATAAGCCATCAATGGTTTAAAAATGTGTCCCCGCTCCTTGAGTTCATTCTCAAGAGTGGGTGCAGGGTAGCGTGGAGAAGGGGTTGAGAGCAGGATCTAGCTCCCCAGGTAGAACTAGATGTTTGGTATTGCTGTAGAACTAGAGTTCTACAACAAAGGATTCTCTGCAGCCAAGAAGACAAGCATTTACTACTTTGCTGCACAGAGAAAAGACGAAGGAACACATAAACCCCAACAAGGCAGAAAGAAAAAGCACTTGCCGCCTCCCTGCCTTGCCTGCTTTGAGCATGGCTGTTGTTTCAGGATGCCTGCAGGAAGTCTTGTTTTCTTCCTTGGTTCTTTTCTTTGCCTTCTATGCCTGCTACCTTCAGTTCTACGCATAAGAACCAAAAACACACTATGAGGAATTCTCACCTTGCCAGAAATTCAACAAATGACTCTACCATTCCCAAGGCCCCGAGCCTAGAGAAATGCCAGTTGAGAATTAAAGTAAGCCGAAGGAAAAATCCATAAAGAGGTTAATTAGCTTATGCAGTACAGTCGAAAGAGGCAGAACATTTTATTGAGAAACAGCCAGGGTGTCCCAATGGCGAGACACTATCTTCTTAACTGGGGAACTCTTTTCTTTCTTTTTTTTTAAATGTTTGTTTATTTTTGAGAGAGACAGAGACAGAGTATGAGCTGGGGAAGGGGCAGAGAGAGGGTGACACAGAATCCAAAGCAGGCTCCAGGCTCTGAGCTGTCAGCACAGAGCTGGACATGGGGCTTGAGCTTATGAACTGTGAGATCATGACCCGAGCTGATTTTGGACGCTTAACTGACTGAGCCACCCAGGTGCCCCTGGGGAACTATTTGCTGTAATACTTTATGAACACTCCAAAATAAAAACCGCAAACCGAGAGGATAATAGGCTAACCATGAAGGCTAATGAACTAGTTCATGAACACCTCAGGAAATAGTATATTCTCCTCTACCCAACTTCCTCTAGGCTCTAAGATCAGATAGAACCTTAAAGAGGGTGAATAGCTGAGGGGTCATTTGATTTACTTCCTAGTGACACAAGAGAAGCCATTTATTACCACTAGGGTAGATGGATGGATGCTGGGTCATTTCGTTCTGAGGCCTGGGCTTTTGTGTGATGCCAGAGGACATCTGGAAGAGTCTAGTTGAAATAAAAACTGGAGTTTGAGGCTCAGGATCAAAACAAACTAAATGCTCACTCAGGTAAGTACAATAACTTTGGCCTCTGTCGTGCAGACAAGAGTCCTCTTCCTTCCCCAGAGATGGGTGTGCAGGCCAGTGTTTCCAGTCCGGTGTAAAAAGTCAGGAGAAAAATAACTACTGCCAAGAGACATTCCACTTCCCCCAGTCCAGACATCCTTTCCATCTTTTTTTATGCTTGAAAAGTACCCACTGGGTACAGTTTGTTCTTTTTTTTAATGTTTATTTATTTTGGGGGTGCCTAAGTGGCTTGGTTAGTTAAGCATCCAAAATCAGCTTGGGTCATGATCTCACGGTTCATGGGCTCTAGCTCTGTGTTGGGCTCTGTGCTGACAGCTCAGAGTCTGGAGCCTGCTTCAGATTCTGTGTCTCCCTCTCTCTCTGCCCCTCCCCTGCTCATGCTCTGTCCCTCTCCCTCTCTCTCAAAAGTAAACATTAAAGTAACTTTTTTTAAATGTTTGTTTTGAAAGAGAGGGAGAGAGAAAGTACATGCACACACATGTGCAGGAAGGAGAGGCAGAGAGAGAGAGAGAGAGAGAGAGAAAGAGAGAGAGGATTTGAAGAGGGTTCCGAGTTGACAGCAGAGAGCTCAATGCAGGGCTCAAACTCATGATGCGGGGGGCTTGAACTCATGAACCGTGAGATCATGACCTGAGCCAAAGTCAGCTGCTTAACTGACTGAGCCACCCAGGCATCCCTGCTTATTCTAGCTCTAAAGTGGGTTTGACTTGATGAGTCACTGCACAGAAATGGCCTGGAGAAGGAAGTCAGGAGGGAGGCAGCCCTAGGCCTGCTTCATCTCAAGGGAAGAGGCTGTTCACCGCGGTGCGGCACTCCGCCGAGGCCCTGGGGTGTCTGAGGAATCTGCATGGGATCTGTGCTGGGGCAATCAGGGCACGGGCTGCTCTGAGCTGGCAGTTCATTTTCCCCATGCTCAACATATAAACAGGTCTAGGTGACGACAGGTACCTATCCCTACAGAAGCATGCAAACGTACTTAGCTTACAGGAATCCAAATCCCAGCTCTGTCTCTACCACTCAGGTGACCATGACACCAGAGCCGTTTTAGGCCTCAGTCTCCTCATCTAAGAAAGAATAATGCCTCCCATCTCAGAGATGAGCAGGGACAAAGTCCACGCAGGACAAAGCAGATACTCAGGCAATGATAACTATCTTACTGTAGCCCTAATTTAATTGTATTTATACTCATCACAACACTCTGTCCGCCATTATGGCTTCTCAGGAATGGAAAATAACATTTGGATGACAATGAAAGCAAGCTGGCCTTGTCAGGCACTTGAGAATCCATGCCCAGCTCGGGTTCCTACTGGCAACTGAGAGCCAGGGAGGCTACCCCCAGAGCACCTTCCCTCACAGCATTAACACCCCATTCATCTTTGGCGTAAACCAGGCCACGCTTGATGTGACATTCTGGAGGGCAGCCATCCCTCCTCTCTCCTCACAGCCCAGACTCTGTGATTGCATTACACTGCCCATGGGATTTGAATTCCACATATGCTGTCAGCAACGTAGCTTCTTGAAACACTTCTGCAATACCAACTCTTGGTTGGGGTTCTGGTTTCATTGCTGATGAGTCTCATTCCAGAGGTACAAGTCAGAGAGCTTTTTTTGGTTTCTGTATTCAGAGACCGTCCCTTACCACCGCAGACAAACACATCATTTTGTTCTTACAGACTGGCGCTTTTTCCCCCCGTCTTCATTTTTCCACCACAGTGAAGATTGATGCCCCGAGATCTCATGAAGAATAATGGCAGCAAAATGTAAAGCATATGTGTCATCTCTGGGAAGACACGTGGGCAGTAAAATATAGCTGTACCAAAGCTTCATGGCCATAACTCTTAATATCTCTGTGCAACTGGAAATGATAAAGAAAACTTTATGATTAATATTTTATCTAGCACTCCCACCACGGTGGAGAAATGGAACAAAAGAAATACACATTCCCAAGGCCCTTAGCATTGATAAATAAGGAACCCTTACAGAACCACATTATCCTACTGATTATTTCCTGACTGACCCAAATCAACTTGAAGAGAGAAAATTCAAGTAATAAAGACCTAGGAGATGGCAGGATGACTTGTTTCTCCCTCTAGCTGTTTTCTAATTCCCCTCACCTCTTTCCAATGCCCCCTGTCAGTCAAAGAAAGAAGAGCCAAAAGGGACCCAGCCCTTAAAACAACTGCCTACAGCCACTGTGCCAGCTTCCTGGGGAAACCAGTGAAGAAAGCAAAGATCAGGCTCCTGGATCAGCCAAGTTCCAGCTTACAACAGATAAAAGGGAAGTTCTTTCAAGGCAAGCCCAATTGTCTCCATTTCTGCCAGGGACACCATGTTTTGACCTACCTCCTTTCTACCCATTCAGCCTACTTCCCAGACTTTTTTCTTCTGCCTTTCTGACCCTCTCAGAAACTGTGTGAGTGGTGTTTATCTTCCTGGTGAAGTACAAGCCAAGACAATTCAATGATGGTGATCTTATTACAATTTCAGTAACCAATTATCCTTGTCTACTCCTTGTACTGCTTAGTTCACTGTCACACACAAGCCATTTAAGTTTGATTTCTCTCTGTAAATGTCCATTAGTATGTCAGCTTTGCAATGTGTTGTAATGACCGGTTTGTGATTTTCAGGTGCACAAGCTTATGTCCCACAAAGTCAATGACCATGTGTTGTTCTGTGTGTGTATGCATGTGTGTGTGCACCACAGTGTGTGCTTAATAAATATTTAGGGAGTAAATCCTAGCCTCAGGCCTTACATGCAGGCAGAGGGCTGACACCAAGGTATAAACACAGATCTAACGCTCAAACATCACCTTTAAGGAGGAGACAGCCATGTACAGACCCGGGATCTATCTCATGGCTGATGGAATAAGTCTCAGGTTTTAGGAATAAGGAAGAATTGGCCGTTGTCAACTAGCAGTTGATAATTATCTCCAAAAACTGGCTGAAGGCCAAGAAGCCAACCCACATAGGAATTCAACTGAACCTACGAAACGTTTGTTGAGCCTCTAACACTGAGCTGTTGCCCAAAGAGGTTTGAAAGAATCCTTGTGCCTTATAGTTTGTTTCACACATGTGTTGAGAAGGCCTAAAGATCCACAAATGGAAAGAAATGAACCCAGAAGATTAGTATACAGACAGCGCGGAGAGAAAACAAATTATTTGTCTAACCACATGGCTAAAGGTCAAGAATTCAGAGAAATTAAGGCAAAAACTGCAAAGTGGTATCCATGACTAGAAAGCACTCACTTCTTATGCTTTTTAGCCAGGCACCCTTTTATAATATCTTAGAATTGCAGTTCTGGATTCCGCTACTGTCTGTTTCATTGCCCTCACCCCCCACCCAACGCTCTTTGGGAAATCCGGTTAAGCTATAATTTGCTTTGCGCTCCTAAAGGCCTTCCATCTTGCTTCTTGCCCTCATTAACTAAAGTCTGAGAAGTGTTCATCTGTCCCACACACGATGTAAGAAGATAAAACCTGGGGGAATGGCATTCTTTCCTACACCTTCCCTCTCTCAGACAGACAGACATACACACACACACACATTTCACTGAAGGCAAAGTTTGTGTTGATTTGGCAGGGATGGGTGAAAAGGGTACAGAGGCTCCAGAATTAATTGCATCCTTGTCCTGTGAATTCTGGGAAGGTAAATTGACATGCACTTCAGAAGACAAGAGAGTTGAGCTCAGCTCACAATGGTGGCTGCACCATCTGGTTACCAATGAGTTGTTTTTAGCTAAATTTTCAGTTAGGTTCATTAAAATCTAAGACACTTCAGTGTGTTTAAACAAATGGGCTCACGCAGCATTTAAAAAACTCAATAGAACTTTCCCTTCCTTTAATGGCTTAAATGCTTTACAAAATTCCTTTGGGTCAAATGGAGTGTTTTTCCAAAGCCAGCTGCTTTAAGGATGTTATTGAATAAGTTTTTACCAGATAACTAGGGTTATCTGTAGGTTTTTATTTTCAGATCTTTTCATAGATTGAGGGCTTATCTGGTATTAGGTATTTCATAAAAATCTAGGGCAACTAAAATAGATTAATAGTTTATGAATTATATTTTCTAGCAATTTGTCTGCTTTCCTTTCTTCCTCCACTAAAGCCCTACTGTGTACAAGCAAGATGTTAAGTGCTGGAGACTCAGCAGCAAGTAAGACACAGTCAGTCCATTTTAATGCTGTGGAGTGTGGGGCAGCAGAGCAAACAAAACCCCTGATCTCGGAACCCCTAGTCACAGTCTCCTCTGTCACTGGGACATGCCCTTGAACAGCCTGTTTCATCACTATTAACCAAAGGTAAATCTAGCCACTTCCGGGTCCTTTGAGAATTAAATAAGAATTGATAGAAAGCCCATTTCTCTGGTGGGAGTGGTGGGCATAGCAGGCACAGGAGTAGCAGTATTTTCCACCATTTTACTCACTGCAGCCATTTTGAGTGAAACGTTGCTTAGAGATGGCCAGCCTGCCCTGTTAGCCCACCATATTTCACTAAGGAATAGGGAGGAGACTGTTGGATTTAAATAAAAACATCTTTATGACACAGTTGCACAGAAGAATATATGATATACAAAAAAGATTACAAATCCTTTTCACAAATTGCCTTCTACTCAATGCTGAAGAGAAGCAATAATAGCAGTAAGCTTGGCAACTAAGCGCGTGTAATTTTAACTTTAACAGAAAGTTCCGTAACTTATACTTATACTTATGCTTATACTTACAACTTTCTGTCAATGTGTCCATTCACACATAAATCCACCCATCTGCCTGTCATTTGTCTATTCATCTATCTATCTATTAATCTTTTCATCTCTTTGAAAGGGTGCTAACTCAAAGGACAGCTAGACATGTAATGGTAAAATTCTGGAACATAATTCTTCTGTTTTCACTAACATTATAAACCATGAGTCGCCAGTAGGTCCAGCTGCATCCTTTGTCTTCCCAGTTATACCCATTAAGCTTTCCTGACTGGAATGGAAAAACACAAAGGGTGTCACATCGCAGATTAAATCGCTGGTCTGCCTATTAGGAAGCCATATGAATCTGGGAATTACTCTATTTCCATGAGTCTCTGATCTTCATCTGCCCTTATTTCTCGGGTTTCTCTGTTCATGAAATGAGTAGCACATATAAAGAACCCCAAACAGTGACTGGTACATTTTAGGGAGATGCTAAAAAAAGTTACTTATATGTGTATACTAACTCCACTAATGTTCAAAGTAAGTGAATCCTCCTTTGTCTCAATTCATTATATGCAAATAAGCATGCCCATATTGGAGGTATTCATTTGAATATTGAATAAACGTAGGTTTACAAGCAACACTCAAAACTAACAAAGATTTTCATGTAAGCCCTTGTATACAACACAGGACAGGATTTATATCCAATAAAGAATCTCATCTTTGTAGCAAATGCTAGTAAGATCTTACACCACAAATAATGTTTCCTTCATCACCACTTGTAACTGTATACAGAAACTCAGACTTAGGGACTGTGTAGTAATAAAGGACTGGGTAGGGCACTTATAGTGAGGTCACCTCTTAACCATAGGATGCTACTTGTAAGGCTGGGGCTCAAACACCACAGTTTGTCTTAATAGGGTCACATTAGTAAGTGGCAGGACCCTACTACCTAACTTAAAGCTCCTTACTCGAAATCCAGTACTACATCCTCTGACTACATCTGTGTTCCAAAGTAGATACACAACGGAAGTTTAATTCGCAAAACCTAGCAGACATGAGACATTTAGATTTCACTTTATCATGCAGCCCTAGTATTTGTCCACTCTCATCCATTACTTCCTTCCATTTAACAAGCACTCTGAAACGCCCTTACGTGTATCCACCAAACGCCAGCAGATGTAGGGTGCCCCAATAAGTGGGGATGATTCTTATCAATCTTCACAGCAGAATACCTAACACATAGCAGACACTGGCTCACTTTTTTTTTTTTCGACTCACCAAGTCATCTTAACCCTTCTCCATGCTCTCATACACATCTTTCAAACATTTAGAAGTGGATCTCATGTTTCAGATATCTTTTTCCCAGATAACTAGCCCTAGTTTCTATAACTATTACCTGTATATGAGGTGGGTCCCACATTCTTCATCATTTTGGCTGTTTCCTTGTACCAGAAGTACTCTGACATGGGCAGTATTTCTGCTACAATTTGGAGACCCAAACGAGACCTTGGTGCCGGGCAGGGGCAGGTTGGGCTGTTTCCTCCTCTGAGCTGGACAACACTCATGCATTTTTCAGAAGAGCTGCTTATAAGGAGGCCTTTCTTCTTCTGATTTGCTCAGTTCATTTCATGGTGTTACATTTGTCCCTAGGCACTGTCACCTTGGTTCATATTGCTTCCACCCCATTAAAATAACTTTAATTTTATCAACCCATAGATTAGTGATCCCCATTACTTGTGTCATTTATAAATTCCATCTTCAGGCCTCCAATGTCTTCATCAAAGGCACTGATTTTTAAAAGGTAAGAAAGACAAAAGAAAAGGACAGCCTTCCATTAGGAACTTCCTGCCAGATGGACGATGGCCCATAAATCAACACAGGGCTGTGAGAGAAGATATGAATCAAGCCAGCTCTATTCTTATCTAACCAGTGTATTTTCATAAATGATGTCTCTAAGACACAACACCGATAACTACACTGCCTGGTGTAAATGTCCTTCATACTCTATTCATATCTATTTTATGGATAAAAATGAAAATCCTTAATGTAATATACAAAGCTCTCCCATGTGGCTTTTGTCTGGCTCTCCAGTCTCAACTTTGGTTCCATATCCCCTCCCCGCACCTGCATCCTTAGGAGACTACTCTCTGGCCACTGGAAACTAAAACATTTCTGCCATCATTGCAAGTGATGCCACATCTCTACATCTTGGTTCATGCCGATTTCTTTGCCAGGACTGCTCTCCTTTCTTTCTGGCCCGCCTTGGTAAACAGCCACATATATCTCATGATCCAACCCAACCGTTATTATCTGTGTCCAAGTCTTCCTGATATTTCTTCCGGGGCAGAATCAATCATTTCCTCTTTTTCTTGTATGTAATTTTATTCATGGTATCTGCACACTTACTTCTTTACAGGTCTGTCTCCCTTATTAAAAGTCAGTCCACTTTCACCCAGGGCCTCAGCACCAAAGATAGTTTTTAGTAAATAATCAACACATATTTGCTGGGTGGTTGGATGGATAAATGAATTTCATTTTTACTAAAACAAGGCAAATGGCCATGGCATAATACCAAGGGTAAATAAATCCTGTTTAATTTCCTGTCTTTCTTATATAAAGTATGACTTCATTGTATAAAATAGGACTCATCCATTCAACAGTTGAGCACCTATCTGACAGTTCATTGTTCTAGGTCTTGGAGCTACAGCAATAGGCAGAGCAGGCAAGATCCCGTTCTAATGAAGTTAAGTACATGAGGTAAAAATAAAATAATAAATAAAATAAATAACAAATACATGAAGTAGAGACACAAATGAAGACCATTTTAGATCAAGATGTGTGGTATTCAGGCGGTGTCTGGGTGACTCAGTTGGTTAAGCATCTAACTATTGATTTTGGTTCAGGTCATGATTTCACAGTTTGTGAGTTCTAGCCCTGCATGGAGCTCTGTACTGACAGTGTGCAGCCTGCTTGGGATTCTCTCTCTTTCTCTCTCTCTGCCCCTCCCCTACTCGTGCTCTCTCTCTCAAAATAAACAAACTAAAAAAAAAAACCCCAAAAAGATATGTTGTATTCAGAATATTAAACAGGTGTCAAAATGCAAGCTCAGGGAGGCTTGGGGGGAGCAGATACAAAATTTTACACTGGTTTGCATAGAAAAAGTCTCTCCACGGAGGGAACATTTAAGCTAATTCCTGGATAATAACATGATGTCAGGTTATGTGAACAACACGGTCAAATATGAATACTCCTGTTTACAACCTCTCCGATTCTAACCCAGCAGTGGGGTCAACGGTAGACCATTTTGGGGGCACCAGGAGCAAGACGACAAACATGGTCCAGCTCTGCTCACCACAGACCTATCCAGAGGCTCTGTCACCACTGTGCTGATTAACCACCCTAGGATGAGGATAGACTGACCTAGAGAAGCTTACTTTTTCTTAGTTCTGTTTGTAAAACCTGTCTGTGCTGTTTGATTTCACTGACCTTTTAATAAAACAACCAGATTTAGTGCTTCTGCCTGTCTGCCTAGTGCCCCCCTCCCATCACACCCTACCCCACCCCCACCCCACCTCCTCTCTGAAATGAGCCTGAATGCCATTCCTCATCTCTTTCATCTGGACATTGACAGAAAGAACAAAAGCTGGCCTTCCACATCTCAATTTATCTGCTTGCCCTCCAGAGCCCATAAATAAAACAAAAAATTCTAACACAACTCCTAAAAATACTCTGCAAGATGAAAGATCAATGTCTGGAAGCAACTTCTCTCAGTCGTTCAGGACAGAATCAGCAAGTGAGAAATGGAGTCACCCCTTCCTAGACTTGAAGTGATTTCACCTGGCTTTCCAAGGTGAGTCGCATTTGCAGAGCCATATATGGTTGAAGCAAGATGGGAAGTAGTGATACTAATGAACCTGTGGAGAGTCAGAAAGGGATTCAAGTTCAAGGTTTGTTACTAAGGAGTCAGTTGTATATTAAAAAATTTTTTTTTCTCACCTTATACCTGGATAAGGGACCCACAATTTTGTTCTACTATCCACCCATCAATGAAATGATGCTATTCCAAATTTAGGTATAAACCCCGATCTATCTTGGTAATCTTAGCCCTCTTGCAAATGACTGGCTTAGGGGTGGATGTGACCTATTCTGGCTAAAAGAGAGGAGGCAAAATCTATGGAGGGCCTTCTGGGAGAGTTTCTTTACTGATGAAATACTCACAGAAAAACAGAACCCCTCTTATATTGTTGGACATTATCATACCTGCATCTGACACATGGAACTTCACTAGCTATGTTGAGGCTCCAGATAAGCCAGACTAAAGACAAGCTGAAAGCCTTCCAATTCATAACCTTTGTCACCTCAAAAAGTCACCAGGCCATTCCTAGACTTAACAACCAGCGAGTTTAGCTACATAAATTTTAAAGTACTTTCTAGCTCAAAAGAGTACGAGATTCTCACAGAGGCACGCTTACGCACTGTTTTAAATAGTAGAGCCAGTGCTGATGTATGTGGGGCTCCCTGTAAAAACCCTGCCAGGTGGCCAGGGACTCAGAGGGTTGTGTTCATAGGGAGATATGAATTTGGATTTGTATGCCTAAAGGCTGTCCTTTTTTTTTTTTTAATGAATCAAGGATTAGGGTGTGAAGAAAGGGCATTAGCTAGGAGAAATATAAAGTTTACACTGATTATGATAGATTGCAACTCTGTTAATAGAAAGGAACACTTTGGAGGAAGGAAAAAAAGGTAGGGCTTTCAAATTTTAAAAATGACTTCAATGATAGTAATGTTTTTAAACCTCCAGTCAACAAATATTTATGAAGCACCTCGTATTGGGCAAATAATGCCAATATGCAATGATGTATAAAAAACACAATTTCTTTCCTCAAGAAGTGAATAGTAGAGTGAAGGCCATATATAGGAAAGGATATTACAATATTTCTGAGAAAAGCCATTATTAGAAGAGAGCCCAAGGGATTGTGGGAGGTCAGATGAGGGTTTGGCCTGGGGCAAGCAAGGAGGAAGCAACCCTCAAACAGATTGGCGTTGGGAGGGCCTGGTGGGAGGGATGGGAGGCGGCCAGGCACACTGGAGGATACAAGTGTCTCCAGGAGGCTGGCTCACAGGTGTGTGGCAGGGAGCTATGGGGCTAGGGAGGTACGAGCTGGACCAGATCCCAGGAGCCCTGGCTAGCACTCAGGAGAGTTGCTAAACCAGGACGTTTGTCTGCAAGGCATGTTCTCCCTCCGCTACCTCCAGCCCCACAGAACCAGTTCCCTCAGGCTTTCCACCCTCTCTGGGAGATTCAAAAATTGGAAAGAGATCCCACAAACCAGCTTATACTGTGGAATAAATGAATGAACACAGCTTAGAGTACAACTCTGTGTTCTAAAGGAATAATCCCTTAAACTAGAGGAATGAAGCCACAGTCCTGCATTTCAGAGATGAAAGAGCTCTTGAAGACCCATGTAGATCAACCCAATGTACAGCTGAGAAAATGGAGGCCCAGAAATGCTGTGGAATATCCCCCAAGCTCACCACAGCATTTCAGACCTCCGCCATTTGAGGGGGTTGGGGTGGGGTTTCCTTCAGAGGCTGCTGAGTGAGGTGAGCCGCACTGGCTGCCAACAGCAGAGAAGTCTGCTTTATCTTGCTGAACACAGCAACCAGAAGCCCCTGGAGGGCAGGGACCATGCCTGCACTTCGCAAGGCATGGCACACAAAATCTGTACCCATTACACACATGCCAGAGGAAGAGAGGATCCTGCTGCCATTCTTCACGGGCATGTGAAGGCCAGTTCTTTCCAAATGTAGGCACCAAGAAGCAGAATATGGAGCATGGAGCGTATTTTCAAAAGAAAGAGCTGGCAAGTGACAGAATCCAAAAAAATTGGCACAGCTGCTTGCCATTTAAAGAATCAAATACTGAAAATATTTCAAATAATAAAAGAAAATCTGGAAGAATTGTGACTTAGGACCAATTTGGAAAGAATTTCTAAGCAAATAATGTTCAGCTTAAAGAGATGTGTGAATGCTCATTTTCAACCTGCACTGACTTCTTTTTCAGAAAAACCATAGGCTAGAAAGGTTCCTCAGTGAAACTTGATTCTTTTGTCTTTAATGACACGACCGGTATTTCCACGACCTGTGTGGTCCCAGACCTGCCTTCATCCAGATAGAAAAACAGATTTCAAAACTGTCTAGTGGGGGGGAAGAAAAGAAGAATGCTGTTCCTCAAGTGTTTAATTTCTTTGCATTTGCAGTTCAAACAGATGCTCCCAACTGGTATGCATGCAAGAATGGTTAAAGGTTGCAGGGAAATGGTAATTAAAATCATCCTCATGAGGTGATTCATTTTTGTGAATGCTACCAGTGACAGACAAGCCAACATTAATTTAATCAAGGTTAACTGGAATGCAGCAGGAAAGGGAGACCTTAGAAAGGGAATGGCCAGTGGTGGTGTATGAACAGAGCTGGCCTGAGCCATTAGTGTTTGATTTAAAGAAGCATTATTTCTTTTCCTTTGTAAAGGGCAAAAATTACCAGATAAGGATCTACAACGTGCCTGTTCAGTAAGCCTGAAGCTCCTGGGGGCCTCCAGAGGCACCAGCCTGTCGCGGCAGCTCAAATTTAGACATACCTCCTGGCTCAGCACACCTCCCAAATGCAGTCTAGTGTCAAGAGGAGGCAGATGCTAACGGGGCAAGGGCCCAGGGAGCTGTCAGGGTTGAGAGATGAAGGGGAAGGAGAGAAGGGAAAAAGGAGGAAGGAGAGAAGGAAGGAAAAAGGCAAGAAGGAAGGAAGCATGAAGAGAAAAGGAAAGAGAAAAGGAAAGGAGAAGGAAGGAGGGAAGGAAGGAAGGGAGTCCATATTCACAAATCAGATCACTGTTGGCCCAGGGCTTTGGACATTAACTTTACAAAATGAAAAACAAAAATAACGTAAGCTACTAACGTTTCCAGGAATTGTCATTTCATCACCCTTCCCTGAGGATAACTGCTCGGGAGCTAAGGATTCTTAAATACTTTGAAAATTTTAAAAAGCTTACATTAGGGTCTCATACTTGGGAGCATTTTTAAAAAAAGAAAAAGAAAAGAAAAAGCATCTGGAGGTATCACCCATCTAGGTTTCCTTTCATTTTCCCCCAGAATGGGGAGGAATGAGTTTGACTAAAGTGGCCCCCAAGGCTGTGTCACTTACAAGCACAGGGCAGGGCTGGGCTCCTCTTTATTTGAAAAGCCTATTTGGGGTTCTTAGTCCTCATTATTGTGTACTTGGGTTGATTTAGAATGCAGCCCTGCTCTGCCACACTGCTGTGAGATTTGCCAAGTATCTAATCCAACCAAGTTGTGAAATCTGGATGCGTACATGGGAAAGCCTGGGTTTTAACAAGAAAAGAGTGCTTTTTACACAAAGGGAACCAAATAAAAATTTGGAAAAAACAACCTGGAAAAAAAATATCACAGGATGCCTTGAAAACACTTCCTTCCTCTGGCCTTTGAGAAACCAGAGCCAATGTCCTCCAAGCTGCAAATCGGTCCAGCTTAAGTTAAACTGGCTTCCTTCTGTTCTCCAAAGCGGATGATCATCAGGTTTGACTATTCTCACGCAGAGTCTGTTCAGAACAGCCTGGCCAGTGTAAAATCCAAAAACATTTTGCTCTCAGATTGTTGTTTATAATGCCTCTCTTATAATGACAAGCCTGGACATGGCAAATGACATTTTCAGCTTTACTAGACTTTTTCTAGTGACAAGAAGCTGGCACTGATGAGTCTATGTTACATCTCTTGGGATGTGGCTTTTTTTCTTAAGGAGTAGTAGAAAAATGATATTATTCAGGATGTAATTGAAAGGAGAGTTTGTGATCAAACCATCTTGGTGTTACAGCAGTATTCACCCTCTGTGGCAGGGATGAGTCACTAGGTAAAAGTTAGTAAATACAGAATTGACATCTTGCTTAGAGGAGCCAAGGGGTTCTCAGGCAGCTCAGTCATGGCTGCGGGTGCCAGGCTGCGTTTTTCACCTGGCTTGGTTCAATGTAGAGCCAAAGGGTTCTTGGCTCTGCAGGTTCTGAGGGAAAATGAGGGACTGATCTCTTCCAACAGGAGATAAGATCCATTTGACAAAGAGCATGGTAGGGTGGAGGAGCCTGAAATGAGGATCATATACTCCCAGGTCCAACGTGCCTCTTTCTCCAACTGAATGTACCAGTCATGGAAGATGGTCATTAGTTCAAAAATTCTTCCCTTCAAGGCAAGTCTCCAAACTACAATGTGCTATTGTGACAGTAAATTGCTTAGTCTTCATCCTTCTGAAGGATCCTGTTAGACATGTTGGCAAGAATTACCCTGTTCTGTGACTGGTTTTTCCATCCAACGGCCCCCACTGCGCTCCTTGACTACAAATCCCCACCATTCTTGTTGTATTTGGGGTTGAGCCCAGTTCTACACTGAGGACTGTTTCCCCCTAGTGTAAATAGTCCTGAATATAATCTCTTCTTACTGCTTTGACTACTGTCCAGTTCTGGTTTTCTCTGACACCAGTCCTCCAAACCTGAACATAAATTGCTTTGGTGACTCCATGATTTCTAACCTTACGTAAGTAGAGACCAGCTGTGGAAAGGAACCAGTTTCTTTTGGGGGAAGCTGAGAGGGATGGTAATTCAGCAAGAAGATCTGGGTGGTATGCTGTAAGGGGGGGGGGGTATTAGAGAGGCCAAAGATGGGAGCTCCAGGAAGCGGGCACAACAGTGCAAGAAGAGAGAAGGAAAGGGCCCAAATGCCCTGTGACAGTGACATTATAGCTGGCAGAGTTCAGAAGTGCCTCAGGAGCCAAAGCAATGGCCACTACATGGAGCCATACAAATATAAAGGCCTGGCTGCCACACAGCAATTTACACTTTCCAGAAGTAGATTTGCCCCGTGAGTAGAAAAACCATTTTATGTTTTTTACTCAGAGTAATTCAACTCCTATTTGATACAGCTCACTCCAGTTACCGAAGTTTTCCTATTGACATCTCAATACAAAAATTTTCAGGATTATTCAACACTCATTTGAAAAGCCTCAAAAATTGCAATTAAAAGTACAAAATGGATGCATTTGGCTTCTTGGAAAAAAATCAAACTATAATGTTTCTTACAATGAAAGAGTAATACTGTCTGTAATTTATTTGGAGAGAATGTAGTGTAATGCAGACATGCATATTAAACACTCTATTCCATTTCATCTGACTAAATGAATAAATACATTACACCATCCAGACGCACAGTTGAAACATTTCCCCAAGTATTCTTTAAACACAATGTGCAAGATTGCAATGGCATCATGACTGATAAAAATGACAAAGACGCTGTTAATCGAGTAAATAAAAAACAACAGCATGAATTATTTATGCCAATAATATTTGTAACCATACAAATTATATATTGATGCTATATTGGAGTGTTTAGTATTTCAGTGAACATACATCACACAGTGTCCCCACCCCACCCCCGCCTCTGCATTTAATTTCCTTGAATAGCTTTAATTCAGTAGTACCACTTAAAACGGAACCATGAGTACAATAGTAAATTTTTTTTGGTTGTCTCAAAATGAGATTTCTCTCTTAATATGAGATAGTTACTCCACAGTTACTACAGCCACGGCTGGTGTTCTTTGAGAGCTTCCTACATGAAAGACCACCGAACTGGCCTATGCTAGGGAGACGGGAGTTCCATTTGCCTTCATCTTCAGAGAGAAGAAATATACGTGACGATCATTGTTGAAATGGTCTTCTCTCACCCCTGTATTACAGTAAAAACAATTTAAGGAGGAGCAGCCAAAGCAAGTCTCCTAAGCCAGGGCCACAAAAATGTTCTTTTGTAAATCTAAAATATGTTATCCTAAAAATATCAGAGAACTTGTGAAATACTGAGTGTCTAGAAAGATCTTCCTTTCTTCTCCTTTCCATCACTCATCTACAGGGATTCCTCCATCTCAAGAGAAAATGCTTTCATGATCACACACATATTCACACATGCATGCTTATGTTAAGCCGTCCAACTCCTGCTTGGAAACCGCGAAGATCATTCTTTTTTCCTTAGCTAATTCCATCTTACCAAGTTTGAACGGAGCTACTCAGTTACTTGCCACACTGGAGCTGGACACCCACCCAAATGTGAATTCTTCAAGGGTTGGGGGCATGTGGGTTGCAGTGGGTTGCAGTGGGTTTCCTGCAGCATCCACTGTTATTGAAAATACTCCTGGATTATTAAATTGAAGTGAGTTATTAGTGAACAACGGAACCCCTCAGGAAAGAGCTAGAAGGTAGTACTACATCTACTTTCCCGAGAAGCACTTCCCTGCTCACACAGAAGTAGAATACATAAGGAATGCACTAGAGCGTGTCTGCAAACATGGAGAAAAAAGAGGCCAAACTGTGAATGCCTGGTAACTTCAAAAACACCCACCTATCATCTCCTTAGTGAGACATCCCCACCTAAATATCACAGCAGTCCAAATGATGCCCAACGTAAAACTCGTCTCTCATCTGCAACCTCCTTCCTCCAATCTCTGTGTGCTGTTCCATGTGTTCCTCCACTTCCTGAAATACCTTTCCCCCATTTTGCTGCCCCCTCTAACTGCTGACCACCACCCAGTTCTCTCCTGATGGGATGTAGTAGTTCAGGACATAGACTTAGGGTTGAATCCCACCTCTACGACTGCTTCCCTGGGTGATCCTTCATGGTCAGTGCCTCAGTTTCCTCATCTACATAATAGGGATAATAAAAGTTCCTGCTTTGTAGGGTTGTCAGGAAGCTTAATGAGTTAGTAGATCCAGAACGGTTAAAGTGGAGTCTGGCACATAACAGGCAGATTTTAAGTGATAGCTGTCATTCTTGCTGTCATTTTATCCACAGCTGGATTGTCTGCCTCCCCTCTAAACTGAATTCAGGAACTATTTTTCACTCCTCTGAGTGCAACACCCGATGCGTGGCCAAGACTCACTATAGTGTGCAGAAAGGGTTGTATTTTGGCTTTCCCTCAGGACAACCTTATCCTCACTGCGTCTGGGTTCAAAACCTGTCTGCAAGTCCTATAACAATTCTGCTTCTAAACATGTATCTTTCCTACTTGTGTCTTCAACTCTAATAGTTTGAACATTAACATTCCCATTCTTCTCAGATTTGTCTTCCTTCTTCATCCTCTTACAGTGTTATCTGAATAATCTTTCTAAGAGCCAATATGGTTATTTCTTTTAAAAAGACAGGAGGTATTGGCTTCACTCAGATCATCAACATCAAATCCAAGCTCCCCAGCCTGGCATTAAGACTCCTTTACAATAAGATGCCGAATTATCTTTCCAGCATCATTGCCTATGATCTGCTGGATATATATCTCTGACTTGCCTTGCATTTCCCATCTCTGACTCTGTGCTCAAGCGGGGCTTCATCCTGGGAACACTGCTGTCCATCTGGTATAATCTTATTCATTTCTCAAGATCAAAACCAAGTGCCATTTCCTCCATGAAAGTTCTTTTCAAAATTAATCTCTACCTCCCATATAGTTCCAGGACACTCTTTATAGGAAGTCTGTTTTTATTAAAGTATTTGTGACTGTCTTGACTTTAGTTAATTGTAGATATTAAGTTCTTAGGGAACAGGGCCTGGGACTTACTCATGTCTGTACAGAAATGTGGCTAGAGCAGTATTCCACAAACTTCTATATATAATATTTTAATTGAATTAAAGAGTATAAATTTAATTGATGCATAGGATGTTAGGACTTTTATCTGCTTATAAGCAAATTTAAATGTTTAAATTAATTAATTTCTGATTAAGTTTCACTTTCGGCATTACCCTTGAGTATTAAATACTTACTTGAACCCCACTATTTGATGACAAGCCTCAAAGACTCCCTTATATGTGCTGAAGCATCTTTCAAGAATAGACATGTAAACATTTCCTAGATTGAATTGCTGAATTAAAGTTTATGAGATTATAGTTGCCACCTGATACTACATAATGACACCACGAGGGAAGTAAAAGACCAACTAGCTCCCCTTGCTGCAAACACATGCATCACTTACAGAACTGACCTTGACTTTCTTCCATCCCGCTCTATTGGACTCATGACTAGTGCTCCTGGTGGGAAATCTGTATGGCAAGATGTGAGCACCAAGGGTCTCACTGACAGAGAAGGAAATGACAGTGTCAATTTCTGGGGAAGTCCAGGCCCCTGAAGCCAGGCCTTTAGCAAGTGGGAAAGGGGTCAACACATCTCATTCATGGGCGAGAGCTCTTCGGCTGTGAGTTGCTAGCGGACCCCTCCTAAGATCACATCCTACCCGTGGAGGCAGAGGGGAGTCAGGAACAATCCCTGAAGCAGCTATTCCCAGGCTGAGGAAGAAGAAGGCAGACAATTTCTCACTTTTTCCCTGGGCTTATTTAATCATTTAATTTCCTGTTGATTGTTGTTCTCTCTCAGACTTTGATAAAGGGCTCTTTAGCCATGCCAGCCATCTCAAACCATGAACCACTGGGTAATAAGGAAAGTCTCCAGTGGTGTGATGGTAAATGTTTAACAACTGGCTCTCTAAGGGAAATGCCCCCATGACTCACCAATCCCTGTGGTATAAGTGCTAGCACCATGGCCAATTTCAAACTACCAACACGCTGTCAATTAGCTCAGAGTTTGGAAGAGACACACACAATTAACTCCAGGCAGTACCAACTGGCTATAGAGTACTCTCCACCTCCTCCCCGCGGTGAAGGATTGCCAGCAAATATTCACTAAAGGACCTACACCAGCAAAAGATGCTGGAATGAAATTCTGTTTTTATTATGGAAAGTAGTGTACCTTTATCACGCATACCAAAATCGCAAGAAAAGAGGAAGTTTGAGATTGGAGGCAGCTGTGAATTAACACCAAAGCCTTCAAAGCCAACCACTTTGGTCTACACAACCTGAAAACACACAAACTTTGGTGACCCTGAGATTGGCCAGGTGTTCCAAAACCTGAAACATAGGTAGGCTATAATACATTGTGTCCCTTCTGTTAGGTCTGAACACATATTTACAGCCAATCAGATGTGAACAGAAGGGACACGCAGTCCTTCCAGGCTTGGCCACAGTAACCTGCCAGTGTGGTTCCTGTCTCCCTCCACAAGTCTTTTCTCTTTCACCAACTTGATGTAGACAAGCGCTACAACAGAAATCAGGAGTGAGTAACAAAGATGGCAGAGGCACAAAATGTAAGGGAGCTGGGTCTCTGCATCACTTCTTGAAGGAAAGTTCCTCTTCCTATAAAAAATACCTGGTTTTGACCTCACATTAACAAGAAATAAACTATTATCATATGTGAACAATCTAAGGGCTTGTTTGTTTTAGCATTTGTTTTAACAGCTAGTCTTAACTAGTACATTCGGCAATATCTGCCATAATCCTGTGTACCGGGGATCATGAGTATTCTGGAAAGTACTTCGCATGGGGATACTCTGGGGAAACTCTTCCAGGCAAAGCTGGAGGAAAATGTAAACGCAGATATTTGGAAATGAATCTTTAGGCTCCTGATTCACAAAATGCACTCTGATCATTTTGATTTGGCTGTAGTTTGAAGTCGCCCCACTAGTTTTTTGTTGTCATTTTGTTTGTTTTTTAAAGAATGACTTTTAGACTAACAACTCTAGATGAGAATAAGAGAAAATTAGAAAAGATTTTGAGAAGATCAAGGGAATCAGAGCAATAATTCCTGCCTTATTGATTATGCTGTGCTTTCCCTACAATTTATACATTTATTGAACTGCATTTATATACATACATGTGTTCAGATACTGAGTCATTGCTAAACATTTATAAAACAACAATATATATTTTAACTATACCTGTATCATTTTCATAAGCTGGAAGCCCTTTCCAGACTTTTTAAAGTTGTATTTTGAATGTTGCCAAATCTTATTTTAAAAAATCAGCTTATATTTATTTACATATTTGTGTAAAATCATTGGTACCACATAAGGGTCCACTCACCCAAATTAAATGTGTACCATTTTGCACTATATTAAAGTTATTGTATAATTGTACCATATTAAATAAATATAATTATATTTGCATATGGGTTGGTCTGACAACTTAACTTTAATATATTATCATAATTGATTATGTATTAATATAATGTAATTAATATATTATAATTAACAGATTCTTAGAATATATATTTTTATGTATTAAAATTATTCTTATAATCCATGTTACTGACGGCACTAGCTCACCAGGGCCTTGAAGGGCAGTGTTTGTGATCTGTGTCTAAGCCAACCACATCTCGCACAATGCCATCCTAAGGTGGGCAGAACAGTGTAAGATGAATGGGTAAATACATTTAAAAAGTAATTTTTCAAGGACTCATTTCAATTTTCTTAGCAGTAATTCCTTTTTAGAACTTGACGAGTCGCTCTTTTAAGTCCACACATGTGGTCTTGGACGCACAAGGTCAAGGTGGGACCTGCTATAGCAGTGCTGTCATAGCAAGCCATCTCCAGGAGGGGTCACCAGCATCCATGTATGGAGGCCAGATTAGAGGGTTAGATCTCAGGACAAGGGCAGCTTGTAATCAAAAGAATTATGCATACTTCAGCTTGATAGCCACTGTTTCCCTTTTAACCATTCTCCTATTTCCTGCTGTATATGGGTTTAATAAACACACTAGCATATTCTGTGTTCAGAGACTCTGCTATCCCAGAGAAAATCATTTTGCCTAAATGGAAAGACCATCACACTCGGGATATGGGTCACTTAGATGCTTTTCCATAACTGCACATATGTTCCAGATTTCTGAAGACCAGTCTAGACAAAGTTCCTGGAAGATATGCAAGCGCTTAGAAGGGAATGAAGGATGGTGCTCTGGTGGACACTTATCCAAATAAGGAATGTGACTGCAGAGCGATGACTAGCTCATATACACACAGGTAATGGGTTCAAGTGGAATTAGATGGAGCCTCGATCTGCATGGGTCATGCCACCACCAAGACTTCACCTGGGAAGCCTCACGAAAATTTTGGGTCTGACCATTCTTGAAGCTTGTAGGAAGGCTTAGAAAATGATTCTCAGTTTTCTTTTTATTTTCTTTATCTATGGTTTTTGTTTTGTTTTGTTTTGTTTTTTTAGAGACTGTGAGCAGGGGAGAGAGAGCCCAATGCAGGGCTCAATCCCATAATGCTGGAATCATGACCTGAGCCAAAATCAACAGTCAGACACTCAACTGACTGAGTGGCATCCAGGTGCCCGTATCCTCAGTTAAAAAAGAAAAAAAAAAGCCAAAGTTTACTGCTTTTTAATAACTTTTTAATCCTGGGAGCCCCAAAACATACCATTTGGGTATGTGTTGCAAAGCATATTATTAAATTAAAATGTAATTGGAGCTTAAAGAAATCAGCATAGGTATGATGAAGACTTTCCGACAACAGACAATGAACCACAAAATCATTTGTTCTGTTTTCCCAGGAGGGAAATCAGAGCTAGAAAATCTGTGAATCAACAGCGTGATTTATTTTAAATTTTCATGAAGAAGCCTCGATGTCAACAAGACATAAGTCTTCCTAAGGAGCTCAGCACAGACACCCCAAATATCTGATTTCTAACCCTCATTTTGAAGAACAAACATTTATATCATGAGGGCTGGATAGAAAATGGGAGAGAAGAAGGGGGTTAACGGCCTATTTTCAACAACCTCTTGTTCTTTGCTTACGGTGAAGTAAGCACCCCAAGGGCCTTATGTCCCAGCCAGCTTGTTAGTATTCTTTAGCATGCAGGGGAAAGACCTGAGCAAAAGGGAAAGGCACACAAGAAACACAAAGTGTTCTCATTCAAATTTTCTGTAATTCTCAAGGGTAAATCTGGGACGTTTGGAACTTTTGGGACTGAAAAGCAAGATGCATTCTAACTAAACAAAATACAATTTATTGTCAGAGCTGTGGATAAGCTCAGTCTCTCTCTCAGGTTGCTTGTAGGGACTGAGGCCAAGGAAGAAGTGGCAATCACATCAGAAGCAGCTGACAGGCATTGGCTGCCTAATGAATAAGGAGCTACCTATCCAACCCCTTGAGTCTCTGCCAAGCATCATACAACAGATGAGGAGGGAATTAAGAAGAAGGAAGTAGAAGGAGTAATGTTGTAATGTAGGATAGAAATATGGTCCTAGCTTCCAGAGTTTCAATTAATTCTCACACAGATAAAGGTTAAGCTGGCAGCCCAATGCATATACAGCTATAAAATGGACAGTAGCATAAAATACTCACTAATAACAACACAAAATACAGGTGCAAAAATAATACTGAGACTTCTAATTGACCACACAAGTTGATATTCTCTCTATCAATCAGCCCCACTAAACTGAAAGTTGGAAGATTAAAAATGGTGTAAATCCACACTCTTTTTTTAATGCAAGAGCCCTGAGAAGGCAAAAGATTCAAGCCAGAAGGAAAATGAAAGGGTGATAATCAAAGATGGCAGAAGAGTAGTCTCTAAATATGAAAATTCACAAAAAAGATTCAACTGATATTGCAGAACTTGGTAACAGTTGGGATTCCTTGTAGAACAAATGATGAGAGTAAGATACAAGGTAGGAAAAAGAATTTGAAAGCTTGTATATAGAGCAACCAATGACTTATGTGTACCATATGCCTCCTCCATCCTGCCAACTAACATTCTCTTTCCTTCATCTCCCCCTCTCCCTTCTCTCCATCATCCTAGAACCTGCCTCTCCACAATATAAATAAATATATACATGTGTAGCAATCTTCCGCAAAGAAATTGAAAGTCCCTAGAAAAGGAAGATTCCATATTCAGACCCCAACCCACCCAACTATCATAAAACTAAGCCCACATAGAAATTCATAAGCCAGCTGGTTAATGGCCTGGATCTTAATTATGAACGGTCAGTTACGGGTTATCAGACAAATAAGGAAAATCTGCAACAAGAAAGAGCACAAGCAAGATTTTTAAAAGGGGAATGGTTCTGGAGGAAACAAATAAAACAGGCAATAGAAAAGATATATCAACTATCCCAGAGAGAGTCAACAACTATAAAACAAGAAGAGAATGCCATAGAAAAGGAAGAATGGGTAAGTGAGAAAAAAGTCCTGGTAACTGAAAATTCTTTTTAAAATTAAATAGAAGACAAATCAGGAAACATTTTCATTTCTCATAAAATTATAACAGTTTTTAAATCTGAGTTCACCATAAAATGTGCCTTTGTATAAAGAGAAGGAAAAAGGAAACCTTCTTCTCTACAAAGGAATAGGAATCAAACAGGAATGATAATCAGACTTTTCAGAAGCAAGTATGGAAGACTGAAGACACAGGAAACCTCTACCACCATGTCCCTTTTCATTCCACCACATTATAAACACCCCCTTCCCGGTCTCTAACACTAGAGCTAGAAGGAAATAACTTTCATCCTAGAACTCTGTATTCAACCTATTCATCAATCCAAAATGAGAATAAAATCATTTTCAAACATTCAAAGACTCAGAAAAGTTAGTCCCTCTAAGTAGACCCTTTTTCATAAGAAGATAACTGAAGATAGGTATAACCACAATTTAAGAAGTGGGCAGAGAATGGAGACAGGATGATTTAGAAGAACTAGCTGATCCCAAGCAGCAAATTCCCAGAGTGACAGGGGACAGCAGGCCTGGATGCTGGAGCGTCTTGGGAAAAGGCACTGCAGTGAACATAATGAAAGAGGGACAAATATTGAACTTCCAACTAAAGCACCAAAAGGGCAGAAAAAAGAATGGCATTTGGAAAGTCCATGAAAATAGAAAATTACACAAACAAGAAAATTGAACCACGGTGAGCATGAGCTCCACTGGAAGTACTAAGTCACAAATACTAATATTATTGATTTTCAATTTTCAGAATCAAACTTTCCATAAAGCACCAAAGATTTAAGTGCAGTTATGTAACAGAATAAAATATTATGAGCCTCGTTCTACAAACATAATAAGAGGTGGGAAGAGCAGGGGTACTAAAATCTTAATTTTACAAAGAAGGGAATCTAAAGATACTATTGGTGAAAATTCATCAAGCTGTATATTTAAGAAGTGAACTTTTTGCTGTGAATAGTTATTTCTGTAACAAGTAGAGAAACAAAAATAACAATATAATTATGTTGCAGATACGGAGGAATGGGCACTTGAGAGAATCATGAACTAAATTCTCCTCTATCTTAGCATAAAGTCAACAGATGTCTAAAACTAATAAATTAGGAAACAACAATAAAAGCCTATCACATTGAGATTTGAAGGCAAAATCCAGAAGAAACAGCTAAAAGAGAAACAAGCAGTTGCTTTTAGATATATACTCGCACTATTTTGATGTAAAGAATTAATAAATTTTAAAGAAAATAGTATTGTTATAAATTTACAACGTATCAACTACTTACAAGCTAAATGTTTTTGTGAGTTGGCCTGGGAAATGAATGATCACTTATAACAGGTGCTGAGAAACTAAATCTGGTTTATTATCTTCTTTTTTTTTAATAAAGTTTTATTGGAACACAGTCACAAAGACATCTGTTTCCATATTGTCCATGCCTGCTTTCTGTGACAACAGTAGAGCTCAGTAGTTGCAATAGTCCACAAAGCCTGAAGTATTTACTATCTAACACTTTATAGAAAAAGTTCACTGATCCCTGATTTGTAAACACTGGCTTTCCAGGAAAAAAAGTTATCTGTAGTCAACTTGATTTTTAGAGATGAATCAGTTTCTAAGTTGGGGCTGCCCCTCTCTCTTACAAGTACAGCTCACTCAAAGGGAATAGATGTGCCCCAGGTCTCAATGTCTAATTTCCTGTTTGGGGCATGTAAATGGTGCAAGATACTATCCCTGTCTAATATATAGGGATGTAAAGAGTCTGTTATTACATTGTAATTCTCCTGACCTTTCTGATGATAGTAAAAACCCAGCCCTTCTGTTTTTATTGCTACATGCTGGATGTTACCTGTCAAAAAAGAGCAGCCTTCACATGCTCACATAAAAATGAATTTCTGCCTTTTTGTCAATGTAGATACTAGAATGAAGCTTATTGATGTCCAATAACACAAGCACTAGACATTTGGGCCAAAGTCTCAGCAGCTGGGCATTAAAAGATACTACAGATACCTGTTTTTGTTTTTTAAAAAGATACATTAATCTGAATGCCATATCCTTGGCCTGTTTCATCATGGTCCTTTTTCTTTTTTTTAAGTTTATTTATTTATTTAGTTGGGTTGGGAGGCAAGCAGAGAGAGAAGGAGAGACAGAATCCCAAGTAGCCATGCACTATCAGCACAGAGCCTGACATGGGGCTTAGTCTCACAAACCATGAGATCATGACCTGAGCCAAAACCAAGAGTCAGTCAACTGACTGACCCATCCAGGCATTCCCATCATGGTCCTTTAAATTATATTACCTGGAGGTAAACCTAACTCTGAGAAGAGGAAATAAGAATGGACTTAATGGTCTGCTAAGGAGACCATGAAAATTAAGGAGTATTCCTCCTAAATAACACAGGCTGATTTTGCCTAAATTGTGTATTCAGAATGAATATTTAACAATCACAGTATTTACTAATTGATAGGAGGCCTTTCTACACAGAACCTCATTTGGCCTTCAAAAGAACTTAGCTTATGACAAAACCCTTTGTTCCATATCAGAGATTCTCAATAGGTATAATGGCACAACGTGTAGATTTCATGTCCCTTGGAATTGTATCAAAATTTCAGGGTGGAGGGAGCCTTTTTAAATTGCACTTGCTCCAGTTAGTGAGAAACATTACTGCACTGATTAGAAACTGCTGAACATCTCAGGTATATTGCTAAGAGTGACAGTACTACATAACTCTTCTCTTCAGGGGAAGAAAGACTCCCATCATGATCTCATAATTCTTAATATTTGGATGAAAGCTTACATGTAGGCATTAATGGACAAAACTGTGCATAACTAACAAAAAAAATATAAGCAAACTTTGCAAGTAAGAAGTTAACTTACTATCTCTGTACCTCTGGCTTTAAATAAACTTAAAAAAATCTCATTTGAAGGTATCTATTAAGACATATTTTTAATAGGAGACTCCAAGATATATATACAGTGTTTGTAGCTTGTCCTTTTTCACTCACTTTATTATCAAATCTTTCATGTCCATAAACATAAATCTCTATTTTATTTCCATAAACATAAATTTCATATTTTAGGCATACGTCACATTGTTTTTAGAGTAGAGCTCCTAGTTCAAAGGGCTTACACCTTCTTAGGACTTTTGATAACAGATCTCCTAAGTGACCTGCCAAAAATTATCCAATTGGTCCCACCACTACTGCCATGTGATTGTGCAAGACTCCCACCCCTGTGCCAGCTCTAGCTATTGGTTTTCATTTTCATGACTGCTGTCTTAATGACTCTTAAACAGGTTTATAATTTGGTAGGGCTCTGTTTGAGCTGCTCTATCCAAGGCAACTGTTAAGTGCACTTAACATCTTTGACAACAGCAACAACAGTGATGGTGCTGGTGATGATAAAGGGGTTCCTTATTATCATTTCATTTTACAGATGAGGAAACTAAGGTACAGAGAGATTGTGTAAATTGCCCAAGCTTACTAAGTCAATAAGAGATAGAATTAGGATTCAAACCTCTGCAGTCTGATTCTAGTCCTTTGGAATTAATATTGGCTCTTCACATATCAATACATACCTGCTAATAGTCCATCCACCATGAGGAAAAAAGACAGACTAAAGAGATCACCATCCATTCCCCTGCCTCGGGAAAATAGTTATTGTTTCTGCAGTTTTACAGATGTGAGCCTACTTTACCTAAATAAAATTAGTCAAGTACTTTCCCATCTGAAATCTTTCTCTTTTAAAATCTGAACCCATGCCCTGCCTGCATACAGGGTGCTCCTGGACACAGGGCACTCATGAATGGAAAGGCACTATCTTTGTTTATCCCACCAGTTAGTCCACCAATCCTTCATCCTTGCACCAATTAGATGGCCTTAACCTTGCCCAATATCCAGATAATCACATGAAACTTCCACTGAATCAATTCTCACAAATGCTATGGTTCTATCTGATCACTGTAGATGAGAATTTTTGAACTGGATAACAAACTCTTGGGTTTTGGGGCGCCTGGGTGGCTCAGTCAGTTAAGTGTCCGGCTTCAGCTCAGGTCATGATCTCACGGTTTGTGGGTTCGAGCCCTGCATCGGGCTCTGTGCTGACAGCTAGCTCAGAGCCTGGAGCTGCTTCGGATTCTGTGTCTCCCTCTCTCTCTGACCCTCCCCTGCTCCAGCTGTCTCTCTCTGTCTCTCAAAAATAAATAAAAGAAACATAAAGAAAAAACAAACTCTTGGGTTTTAACAGGCAATTGAGCATCATGTGCAAAGGCCCTGGCTTCCAGGATCCACCACCCAGGAGCTGTGTGCTCTTGGATCAGATGCTTAATCTTTAAACCTCATTTGTTTTTATCTTTTAAGTGAGTATAAAAATATTTACAGCTCATAGAGCTGATGTGAGTAAATGTGTATAAAAGGCTTAGCACGATGTCTGGCACAGAGTAAATTCTTGATATATCAGTTATTATTATTTTTAGATGTTAGCTCTTTTTGTTATTCTTCTTGATTCCACCTTGAGGATTATCATGATGCTATACAACTCAAACCATCTCTAAGTTAAAAATTGCCTCCACAGGAACAATTTTTCAGAGATGTATCAAAAGATGAAATCATTCTTCACTTTAAAAGGAATCAATATGAATTTATAGTATATTTTATTTTTTAAGTTAATATTTATTTTATTTTTAAGTACTTTTTTATTTTTATTATTATTATTTTTAAGTTTTTATTTAAATCCAAGTCAGTTAACATGTAGTATAATAATGGTTTCAAGAGTAGAATTTAGTGATTTATTACTTACATATAACGTCCAGTGCTCACCCCAGCAAGAGCCCTCCTTTTCTACATATCAGATCTATAGGCTTTAGGACTATACTGTTATTAAAATTAGGGCTAATACTTTAATATTTGTTTCTCAGTAGCTGTTATTTATCAACAGTGATTCACTATTTATTAATATTGACAGAGCTAATTAATAATTATATTTTTTAATACTGATGCAATCTTACAGAGTAATTACTACAATAACAATAGAGAAATCAATATTTCATGTTACAGACCATGGGCCATGATTGGAAGAATAACGTCGAGGGTAGTCAATGAAACAGATAGTGCTAGGAACCTGCTGAATAAACAGTCTCAGCCACACTTCCAGGAAGTGCCCCACTGAAGAAGCTAAGGACACATGATGTACTTAGAGAGTGGCGTAGCATTCAACACAAATAGTTCTTATTATTAGTGGGAAAAAACAACAGTCTCATTAAATTGAGATGGACTAGACCTAGTCCCCAAATTTTGCTTGGATGGGAGCTGCTTCCTTAAAAAAATAACAGGACCCTAAAGGTGAAGCACTGGAATAGAGAGGGAGGAAAGTGGGAGGCAGCCTCCCATGCCCTTTCTCATATGAAAAATCTGACACGAACAAAGAGGAAGGGCATTACACAGAAAAAGGGTTTTGACCACATTAGATCACAACTAGGTGTCTCCTAGCAGAGCTACGTAAAAGAATTTTGCTTTTAAGCCCAACAGATACAAGCTTAAATTCCAGTGCTGCCATCATTGGTGTCTTCACTTCGGGTATAGGTTAAAATCATTGGTTATCATTGAAACATTCTCCTCAGGGCATCAGTCCAAGAAAGATCTCCATCCCAGTGAATCACAAAGAAGGAAGAGCCAGCCAGAGTATTTATAGGTCACTGCCTTGGTGCAGGGCCAAATGTATTTTTCTAACGACCATCCTTGCCAAAGGAACTACCCATGGATTCTCCTAATGGTATCTTGAACTTTTTAAAATAACAAAATTGAAAAGAAAAATGGAGATATCAAATCAGTTATACTGAACTACTCTCTGAGGCTCACAAACAAATGATGTCAAAACCTTGCAAAAGAAATTGAAACTACTTTCTTTAAAATTCAAAGCAGGAATTTAGAAAGTAAAACTCCAAGAGAGAGAAGGGAGAGGAGTGGAAACAACAGGAGGACCCAGCACCTTAAAGATCTAGAGAACTGCTGTCTGTTCCACCAGTCGATTAAGGCTGGTGCCCGGCCTGGGTCACCTGCAGAGAGAGGAACCCTGGCGCACACAGTCCCCACACTCACCTTCCTGGGAAAACTCTTCTTCATAAGAAAGCAGTGGCCTTTATAAAGGAATCACTGTATTAAAACTGTGTAAACTAGAAGTCTTTCATAATTTCTTGTGGAAGAGAGGGGGAGGCAGCTAAATTTTCAACTAACTTAAAAAAAATCTCATGTAATGTTAACAACTGACCAAGTTCTCCTTAAATTTCATATGGATCAGGAAAAGGAGCTAAGAAAACATTACAGTCTTCTGAAATGTTTCCTGGATTCTTTCCTCTTTTTCCACAAAAATAGAACTGCTGGGTTTTTTTCCTCTTTTGATGGGAGATGAGGATTATATAGGAGATTTGGCAACCCGAATGCACATATGAGAAAGCCAATTGTATAAGGACAAGAAGTAGATCCTTCAAAATTATCCACTTAGGAGAATTTCAAACTTTGATCCTGAAGCTTCAAAATAATAACCATCACCATCTAAATGCTCCCTCTCACCAAGGGGCTGAGGAATCAGTCTTGCTATCTACCGGTTAAGGGCCCTAAAAAAGAAAGGCTGCTTGACCTTCGGACAAAGCTGGTCATCCGAGAGGATCCACAGTCCCTGCCTTCTGTAAACCAAGGGCAAGGCAAAGTGGAATTCCAGGTAGCCTAGGAGGAACCTTACAAATCCGGGGCTGAGGGCAGGGCAGATGAGGAACAGGAATCTCCACCACCCCACTAAGGTTCTGGAAGCTCTGGGAAATTTCCAGCCATTGCAACATCAGGAATTGGTTCCCAGAGAAGTGCCCCAAATCACAGGATTGAAGGAAGCCGCAGAGGTGCAGTGGTGCATGGGAATGCAAGCCCACCTTGCCCCCCAGAACTCCCTTTGAGGGCACTGTCTCTCCCCGTCTGCCAGGCCTCCCCAAACCCCCAAGGTTCCTACAGATGAATGTCATTTGGGTTATTGTGAGATGAAGTTATAGTACAACCTCATTCACAGAGGCTACATGGGTATCTCATCTCTCAGACCTGAATTTTCTGGGTCACATGAATATTTGCTCATTAGATAATCAGAAACATCAACATCACCTGGGAACCTGTTCATGAAAATTCTCAGCTCCACACCAGTTGTGTGAATCTGAAACTCTGGGGGGAGGGGCCAGCAATATGTATACTGTCGAGCCCTCCTAGGGATTCCAAGGCACTGGAGTTGGAGAAACCCTGAGCATTCATTCTAGAGCCACACAATCCCAAGAAAACTTAGCCTTGAAAACATTTGCATGCATGTCAGGCAATAGGTGCCTGAATAGAAGAAACTCTGTCCACAGTAGGTTTCCACTCCCAAAGTACCTCACGGAATAGCTCCCATTGGCAAAAAGTATCCTCTCACAATGCAGCATTTTATAATGAGCCATCTGTTGCAAATAGCCAGTGTCAAAGAAATTCCCCTGCCTTTCTAATTTCCTTCAAAATCGCACAGTATTGAAAGGGCCAGTCTTTTACACATTTTTAAATAACACCTAGAGCAATACAAATCTTCCCCAAGCTCTAACTAACTAACATGGATGAATACAATCATAAGTAATTTAGGAGCCAGCACTCAAATTAGTAAGGTCTGGTTTCCTGCAGATTACCAAAGGGTGAGGAGGGGGAAGGGGAAGAACTAAGATAAAATGTACATTGACTAAAAGGCAGAAAGGAAGCAGAAAATTTATTCTGAACAGATGCCAAGACTTTGCCACATGCTTACAGTAAGAGAAGCAAAGAGCAGAGAAAATTATTTTTAAAACCTTCTTTCCTTGAGAACCACGTTAATAATAGCCCTGTTTTAAGATATTAAGCAAATACTTTTCAATGGAAGACATTAGACAAACACAGAATCTTAGCATGAAATATGCCTTCGATTATTTAAAGGATACAGACTATTTATCTTCCATGGACAGGAATCACCTGTCTTCAGTGATAAAATTCAAGCAGATAATTTTTTGATAAAACTGTTTTCTTTATAAGCTGCTGATAATGTATCATTTAGAGCCGAAGCTGGGATCAACACATCAGCCATTGAAATTCCTCAGCAATACTCAGGCTGCTGAATTTGTTAGCATTAATAGTACATGTTAACCTGCCCGACTTTGACTGCATTTATTCAGGGGAAAAAGTTGACGAGACGGTAAGACTGTAGAGATGATGTGATAGAGTAAACAGTGAGGAACAAATCATAATTGTGAAGAAGCACCCGTTTTCACTTTCAATCAGTTTATTCGATGTTAATAAACTTGGTCCTATATTCTTCCATTTGGCAGGTCAGAAAGTTCTAGCCCAGTAGTGCTCAGCCCTGGCTGTACATTAGATTCACCTGGGCTGCTTTAAAACAAAACAGGAAACAGTCACCCCACCATAGAACACCTGGACCACAGCACCTGGGGGTGATGTCCCAGTGTCTGGTGATTCGGAGGGTTAAGAAACACTGCTGTGCTTTTTATATTCCTTACAAAAATTAATTTGGGGCAAATTAGCTGTTCTGGAACATGGTCATTTGGTGGGTTAGCTTCTCCACTCCTGAAGGATCAAGAGTAGGAAACAGCCTTGGCCTATCTTAGCATTCCTGAGACATGTCAAGTATACCCCATGGGGATGAAGGCGGAAAAAACACTTCAATATTTCCCTATTATCACCTCTTGGTGGGAGGAGAGGGGAATGTATGGACAAATGAGCCGTTGAAATAGCAAATCTGAATCAAGTGAGATGACAGAGAGAGGTGGGATTGGCTGTTATTCTTTAAAAGTACCCACGTCCTTCTTCATCACCATCATCTGCCACCACCACAGGTACATAGAGTCCCTCCTATAGCACTTAGCACACAAACCGAGAGGAAGAGGATAATTCGCAAATGCCTTGACTCACCCAGAAATAAAAGGGTAGTCGGAGACCTAATGAGACATCTATTGAAGAAGCCCACATCCTCCAGTGCTTCACAGCCTATGACATTCTTTCATAATCTTTCCCAGCAAAAGTATAAACTGCAAATTGAGAGGCAGATTGCAGTAAAATTGTAGAGGCAGAAATGCTACTTCGGAGAGCAAATGGATGTTTAATATTTGTTCTGAGTCAATTTAAAATTACCTGATACTAAATATAAGCCAGAACTATGCAGGGTCCTTCTATCCACACAATCCCATTTATGACACAATGTTGTAGTTGGAAGAGTTCTGTGTACCATTTCCTAAAACATAAGGACTACTTGTAATAATCAATTGCTATAGAAGCTTTATGATACTAGAAGTTTACTCTATATTCCTTACCTATCTGTATAGCTGATTATGGGTAACACGGTTCATAGGATGCCAAGTCTTTGTTCACGAGAGCTGCTTCCCTCCATGATACTGTTCTCATAAAATATACATGTTTTAAAATAAATCACTTTGTGTTCCTGTTTATAGGAATATATTGAGACAGAATATAGGCGCTTTTCCTGTGGTCCTTACGGCAAATCAAAATGATCTTGAGTGTGATATGCTGCTGTAAATCTTCCTTTTCTCCTTGCCCAACTAAAAAACTGGACAGAAATTCTCATTTTAATTGTTGAGAAAGTTCTCAACACTAATATCTCAGTATGTGACATCAAATCCTATTCTTATCATTGGTATTTTTCAAATTCAATATGTCTAAACTTCAAATCCATTGCATCTAAAAATGGCCTCAGATATATCTGAGAATTTTGGTTCTAATGCAGCAAAAGAACATATAAGGAAGTCACCTAGTGTACAGAATCCGAATCCAGCAGGATCCCGTGCTTAGTAGCTTTAATTTGGAATAAAGGCTCAGCGACAAATAACAACCTCCTAAAATTTTCCACATAAGTAATGTTTTATGATATATTTTTGGAAACTTACAGGGGATTTTATTGTGTCACAGTGATACGACTTTAAAAGATAACACATTTTGATCTCAATCAAATCTAGTGAGTGTATCAGCTGCTCAAATAAGTTGTTGACTGTGGTTGAGTATGTTATTCAAGGTCAGTATTTATTCAAGGTCAGCAAAATTATTCAAGATTACTGAAGTAAGTGAACTCCTTCCTTTACATCTCTTCCCCACCTCAAGTTCATTAATCACCTTCAAATGATAACTTGTCCCAAGATGGGTTAAAAACTTTAATATAGCATGCACATTTTCATTATCTTTTCAGGGATAGTAGTTCAAGAGACATAAAGGAGAATTCTCGCAAAGACCTCATTACCTAAAGAAGTAGATTAAGAGGAAGTGGGAGGAAAATGTGGTTAGGAATGCCCTGAACCGAGAGTTAGGGCTCCTGAATGGTAGCCTTCATTATAGGATGACTAATTGTACAGCTCTGCCTCTGAAGTGGGCATTGAACCACCCTTGGTCTTAAAAACACCTGTAAAAAGAGAATATGAGAATAGTGTTCTCTAAGATTCCTTCATCCTTTTAAAAGGCTATAGTTCTAAGTAAACTGGGAATTTGATTTTGTAAGGTCTTAAAAACTCTTCATCTTTCCAATTAAAAATGTTTCATCTCCTGTAAATGTCACTACCAATCTGATATCCTGCCATGACATTCCAGACATGAGACAGGAGAAAATGTGACAAGCTTATGTAGATGCTATTCCCATCCTCTTACTACTCTACTTTGCCAGGAGCCAGCTCAGTCCTGGAACACTTCAAAAAACATGTCCTTACCACTAAAGTTCTAGAATAGGGATTCAAATTTAAAGTGTAAGAAAAGGCCTCAGTTTAGATCTGAGCCCAGACATATGACTTCACACCTTCCTCTTACACTACCATTCATCTGGGCCTCAGTTTATTCCTCCGAATAGTGGAAAAGAACAAATCATGTGGGCAAATGCTACGAGATTTACGTAGACTAATGGTTTTAAGACAGAAGTGGAGAAGGATGGGAAAAAGAGCTTCTAGCCCTTAGGGCTCTTGGGTAGGCATGTATGACCCCTACCATCACCACTGGATCATGTATCTTCTTGCAACTTGTTATTTTCAAGTGCTCAAAAATATCTATGGAAGAATGATGATGACAAAGCAGATGTCAACATTTAAATGTGATAAACTTAAAACAAGAAAAAAATGTGCTATGTAGGAAGGGGTTCAAATCCCAGCCAACCATCATCAACTTGACCTCTTCATGCCTTTTCCCCAATCAGTTAAAACAGAGAAATTGTACTTTTCCTTGCTGACATTATTTTGGGTATTAAAAGATATGTGACATATAAAGGGCCAGTATAATGTCGAGGGATTAATAAGTATGTGATAAATGGCAAGAATTACTATGCAGCAAAAACTGACTATATTAAGCAAACTCAAATATCCTCCTCATCAGATCCCATTTACCCACCACTAATAATATTATGAGCTCTTGTAAGATTCCCACAGTCACCTTTGACTTGTAATTCGCCAGAACCTTATCTGTAAGAAAATATTTTCCTGGGGCCCCTGGGTTGCTCAATCTGTTAAGCATCCAAATCTTGATCTTGGTTCAGGTCATGATCTTGTCATTAATGAGTTCGAGCCCCACATCAGGCTCTGTGTTGACAGTGTAGAGCCTGCTTGGGATTCTCTCTTTCTACCTCCACTGCTCATGCTCACTCTCTCTCTCACAATAAATAAATAAATGTCTTCAAAAAAATATTTTTCTTCATCTGAAACTTCCAATAATTATGGAATTACTCCAAGTTCACTTAGAATAGTAGCCTTTTAAAAGTATAAAGAAATATTAGAGAATGGCATTCTTATATTCCCTTTTTACAGGTGTTTTCAAGACCAAGAGAGATTCAACGTTCACTTCAGAAGCAGCGACATACAATTAGTCATTCCAGAACCAGGGCTACCATTCAGGTGTCCTAACTCCCAATTTAGGACATTCCTTACCAAGAAATTGAAAGAACAGCACTATTAGCCTGAAGCTCAACACATTTCTGGTGAAAAGAAACTGTGAAAAAGTCCAGTGGACTCTATGGGGAGAGTTCAGTGAAAACAGCCAGAGAAGTAGGAAGGAAGGAATGGAAAATATAATGAATTCCATGACCAGTCTAGAACCAAAAGAGATCTGCTCTCCTACTATGATAGTCTATCTATACCACAGACACCTCAACTAATTTTTAGAATTCCATTTTAAATTACCCATTGGCTATTTAGCTGTGCCTCTTTGCATTATTTTTTAAAAATATACATCCTTAACTTTTCACAATCTGCTTAGAGTTAATATTGTACCTCTTCACAAAAAAATGTAAAACCCTCACAAGGATATGTTCTATTTAGTGCCCCCCCCAAAATGCACACACACTATACTGTAATTTATATGCTGTGGCTGTCATATGTATTACCTTTACATGAATTATAAACTCCACAAGATAATGACACAATTTTTGTTGTATATAGTCATATATCTTTTTTAATTGAGAAAAATGCAGTCTTTTATTTATACAAATATCTACCATTTCTGATGCTTAATGTTATTTCCTAAAAAATCCAGATTTCCCTCTCATATTATTTTCCTACAGCTTAAAGGACTTTCTTTACAGATCTGCTGGCAATGAAGTCTCTCACATTTCCTTTTATTTAAAAATATCTCTGCCTTTATTCTCACAGGATACTTTCACTGGATATAGGTTTCTAGTTTGACAGAGATTTTTTTTTCTTCTTCTAGAACTTTGCAGATACTGTTCCACTCTCTTCTGACCTTCATAACTTCAGATGGGAAGTCCACAATTAATGGAATCAGTTATCCTGTTTTTAGTGTGCCATTTTCTGCTGCCCACTTGCAAGATTTTCTCTTTATCAGCAGTTTGTCTATAATGTGTGTTGGTATGTTTTTCTATTTAGCTAGTTTTGGTTTTGCCAAACTTTTTGAAATGCAAATTTATGGTTTTCATGAAACTTAGAAGTTTTGGTGACTTACTCTAGAATATTTGTGTTTCCATTCTCTCTCTCCATTCTTGTTAGGATATTAAACAAATGTTGGACTTAATTTTTGTCCCCAGTCTAAAGACTATTCACTTTTTTCAATCTTTTTCTTCTCTTTTTAATCAAGGATAATTTCTATTGATTAACCTTTATGTTTGTTGAATCTTCCTCCATTACTTCAATTCTGCTATTAATTTGTCCATATAAAAAGTTGTTAATTTTTGGATACTAAAAATTTTTTAATGTCTGTCTATTTATTTTGAGAGAAAGAAAGAAGGGAGGGGCAGAGAGAATCCCAAGCAGGGCTCCATTTCACAAACCATGAGATCATGACCTAAAGTGGTATCAAGAGTCAGACACTTAACCAACTGAGCTACCCAGGCACCCCACAGATACTGAGAACATTTCATTTCTTTATTCTTTTTTATATTTTCTATTTTCCTTCTGGGTTCCTTACACTTTCATTAATTTGTTACAAGAGTTTTTCCTTTATCTCAAATTCAATAGCTTCTTTAAAATAATTGTCTGATAATTCCAACATATGGATCATCTCAGGGTTGGTTTCTGACAATTTTCTCTTGAGGATGGGTTACATTTTCCTGGTTCTTTGTAGGTCAGGTGATTTTGGATTATACACTGAACATTATGAGTGCTATGTATGGAGGCTCTAAAGTCTGTTATGTTCCCTTGAACAGTTATTAAATTAACTTTGTTAAATTATAAACATTGTCTTGCCTGAAGTAGGTAACAGATCAAGTCTCAGATATTTTATATTTACCTGTGCTGCTTTGAGTCTGTCCCAATGCATGTATGGTTCAGGGGTCAGCCAGAGACGTGGGCACAGTTTATACATACAACATGGGGCTCTCCGTATCTGACTCTCTCCCTTCTGGAACCCCCTTCTCACTCTCAAGTAGCTATAAAAAACTTTAAATGGTAAACTATAGTCTGCCAAGTTTTTCTGTTCCTGCTGCAGTCTCATTGCACCCCACCCTCACAAGAGTCATATTGGGTCAACCCACCAGGGCCGATATACATCCTCTACTGTACATTTCAATTCATCCTCAAGCCTTCATTTATATCTGGTCTCTACTTAGTAAGCCTTTGTTTTCCAAGGGCAAGATGTGCACCACAGATAAACCAGAAGACTTCAGGTGGCTGAAACCTAACATTAAATAGCACTGAATCTGAATTGCACTAAAGATATTTTCAATTTTTTTTCAACTCTTCTAATTCTGTCAAGGAACATATCTCAATTTGGTGCTAATACGTCTTTAACACCTTTCTAATAATTGCTAATTTCTGCCTTTCAAACATAGAGACAGCAGCTCTCAGGTGAAGAACCTTCTTTAGGCAACAGCACCTATCTAGAAGAATAACATTATTTTGCTTCACTCAATGTCTTTTAGAGTTACCTTCTATTTGTGGTGCTACTGTTTTCCATTTTTGATAATGACATAAAGGTTAATTTTAAAATAAAACTCAAAATATTAAAATTGGTTTAAAAATAATAAGTGGCAGTATAGGCCATATACAGATAATAGGAAAAAGATTTGTAGTAAAGTAGATAACTCCAGTTGTTACAACAGATATTCACCCTCCTTCCCAAATCAGCAGCTCAACACAACAGAACTTATTTCTTGTTCATGAAAATGCCAACTGAATGTTTCTGATGTGTGGTAGTTTTCCATTTGTTCATTCAGGGACTGAGAAATTCAAAATATATACCTTCTTTAACACACAGATTCTAAGATCATCTTGAGTGCATCCAGCCAGCAGACAGGAATGAGAGAGTAAAAGCATGACATACAGTATGGGAGGTTTTTATTGGCCAGAATTAGAAAAGATGTACATTCTTTTGGCCACATTCCTCTAGCTGGAACTCAGTCAATAGCCATGCTTAACTGTGAGAAGCCAGGAGGAAACTAGTTTAACTCTGTGCTCAGAAGAAAAAGAATATTGGGTTTGGGTGAGCATAAAGTTTTGGAAACTGAACTAAAGTTTGGAAAACCTTGTCCTAGGTTGTCTTCCTTCAAAGCAAAGGGGAGGAGGCAGTCATTGCATCTCAGAAACCTTCTTTCATCTTGTAAGAATGACTCTGGATATTCATGTTTCTTCTTCCTGCTTCTAATGCACCCAGCATTAGACCTCTACCCAACAGATGTAGCAAGACAGGCAGTCCCAGAAAAGGTTCTGCGCATTTCGGTAGACCTCTCCCCACACAGGGTCCTGGGATGCTCATTCCAGCTCCACATTGCCCACAGCTCCTGTCCCCGCACCAGTCCTTTTCTTCCTAGCAATTTTGCAATCACAATTTACTAATCCTGCCTCTCACTGTCTGTACAAAGTCTGTGCTTTCTGAGAGTTCAATTAGCTAACCTGAAAAAGTAACCAGTGTTCATGTTAATTGAAAGCGCTTCCTTTCTTCTCTCCAGGGAAATTAAGCACATTTTACACAGTGGCTTCCTAGAGCCCATGATATTGTTCCCAGTGTGTCCTAGCAACTGCAGCTCCTGCCTAGGCCATCACAGACCAGGCAGGGAGCCCATGGGGAGGAGAGGGTCTTCTGATGGGATCTCTGTCACTCCACCAACCCCACTTCTAGAGTTACTGACCAATTATTATTTGGCCACTCCCTCATGCAAGAAAGAAGAGCAGGAAATGTCCCTCCCCAGGATCTTTCTTTGATCTCCACAGATCACAAGCTCCTAATTCAGGGTCTGAGCTCTCTGTTCGAGCTTAGTAAACATAACTGAGTCAAATTCAAATTATTGATTCAGCACCAGTGAGACATTAGCAGTCATTCAAATTATGTTCTATGTGTTCCTTAAAAATAGCATAATCTTAAACAATCAAGAACAGTAAGTGTCAAACATTTGATCATTCCAAAAATGATGTAATTAAGGAGTTAGTGCCTCATACTTTTTCAGAGCACAGTGGAAGACCCTCATGGGCTCAAGCCTTCCTTCAGAGGTGTCCGATGCTTGACCTGGCTAGTTTAAATTCATGAACTGTTAGCAGAGTGTGTCAGCAAATATTCACATCTATGAATATGTTTCAGAAGAGAAGCAGCCCCTGTAATAAGCTGGTGTTTCATGAATGTATAAATAAATTGATGAGAAGGCTTCTTATATTGAATCCTAAACCCACCGTCCACACACTCCCACCCTTTTAAGAAAGTAAGGGAAACACCTAGATTCAAAGGCAGTGTGGAGGCTCCCTAGAAGGGTTTGCTTATTACTTTCTTCCACTATCTGCCTACTGTCTACTCCCCCAGAGCTTCTACAGAGGTCTGAATCCTGGATTCACCACTTTCTAGCTATGAAATTTGGAGTAAGTTATTGCACACGATGTTTAGAATCAATTTTAAAATTCTACAACCAAAAAATAAAAGGGTGTAGTGACAGAATAGTGACACAGGATGGGCAAAATATTAAGGATTACTGAAGATGAGGAAGGTCCATGTTAGGTCATTCTATCTACTTTCATGTTTGTTTGAAATTGGAATAATTAATTTTTTTGAGAGAGAGAGCATGAGCAGGGGAAAGGCAGGGAGGGGAAAGAGAGAATTCCCAGCAGGCTCCATGCTCAGTGCAGAGCCTGACACAGGGCTCAGTCTCATGACAGTGAGGTCATGACAAGAGCCAAAATCAAGAGTTGGACGTTTAACTGACTGAGCCACCCAGGCACCCCAGTATAATTAATTCTTAAATAACACTTTTCTATTATCTAGAGCATAAATAATTTTCAAGTCCTCCTTTCATCAAACACCTTTCTCCTGCTAAAAAGAACCACAGGCCCAAAATGGCGTCATTTAGGCCACATCACCAAATGGGGCTTAACACCTAACCTAACTGCAGTTTCCACATCCCCCAAAATGTAGTCTTAACCAGTCAGTCAGGAATTTTCTGATCAGCATCAATGAGGTAATCTATCACATGGGCCTCCTCATCTGCTCCCCCCCCAACATCTCAAAAAGATGAGGTCAGCTGAATAAGATCCCTCTGACCTTCCATGTAATCTTGCCTGAAGCATTTCTTTTCTTTTGCTAATAACTTTCTTGCCTCATACTCTTTCCTATAAAAACCTTCCATTTTGTATACATCCTCTGAGCCCCCCTCTACTTGTTGGATGGGCTGCTGCCTAATTTATGAATCATCTAATAAAGCCAATTATATCTTCCAGTTTCCTTGACTGAATTTTTTTAAACACATTTCAGAGATATGTGATAGAGAATACACTGGGAATTCTACTTATTTTGCAGAGCAATTTCTTCCCTGTCCTCATATGTTAATGATACAACAAGAACTTTATTTTTTTTTTCCTTCCACCATTTCAACTGTTCAGATCTAGTAAGAAATCAAATTCCCCGACATGTATTTCACTGTGACCCTTGCATTTTACAGGCCAATTATGATCCTAGGTATCTGGATACAGGCATAATTTAGTACCACTCTCTGTTTGCTCTGAGATTCCAATCCCTCAATCCTCTCCTTTCCAAAAAGAGAGACACTGGAGATGAGAAGAAAAGGAATATACTGCCTTCCTTTTTAAGTACCAAACACAACTCTGTTTTTCTCCCTTTCTCCCCACTGATTCTTTTTTTTTAATGTTTTTATTTATTTTCAAGAGAGAGAGAGAGAGAGAGAGAGAGAGAGAGAGAGAGAGAGCGCACGCACAGGGGAGGGGCAGAGAGAGAGGGAGACACAGAATCCGAAGCAGGCTCCAGGCTCTGAGCTGTCAGCACAGAGCCTGATGTGGGGCTCGAACTCACAAACCATGAGATCATGACCTGAGCCAAAGTTGGACGCTCAACGGACTGAGCCACCCAGGTGCCCCTCCCCACTGATTCTTAAACATCTGGAGAGATGGAAACCTAGAGGTCACATCCATGAAGAGGGGAGACAAGTCAGGTGATGTGTTGGGATCAACCTATATTTTTCTTTTCCACCCTCACCTCATCCTTATCATGACAGGAATGTGCTGAGAAAACGAGACGGATTCCTGCTGGAGCTCCAATGTGCCAACATAAACTGCAGGCTCCCCCCAAGTTATATTAATATAACTGACGCTGGTGATCCCTGTCAGGGCTACATGTGATCACGTCAAAATTGTACGGAATAGAGGAAAGGCTGTGTAAAACGCTTTCCCCCAAATGATCAATTTTTAATTATATCCCAACAAAATACTGACACCTCCTTTATAACTGACAGAGCATATAAAATTCAGACATGTTTTCCTTCACATCTCTGAGAAAAGTAGAACTTGGAATATGATTTTATTGCTTCTTTCGTATGTCTTCATCAACTAACGTAACCTGGATCTGTTCTTTTAAATTATGTTGAGTGCAAAAAATGAAATCAGTTTGAATTTTATGTTAAAAATTCAATAATTACAGCCAAAGTAAAGGTTAGTAATGTATTTAAAACCCATTAATATCAGCATCACAGTAAGAGAAAGGATATAATGACAGTTGTAATTATTACATTCTCTTGTTTTTCACTTCTGAAGAGCAGCAATTAAATCCCTACTTAGACTTATGTGGAAAGTAAAATGTTCTGCACCTGCAATACTGACAACGTTTCATTCCCTCTAAGTGCAGGAGGACTTACCGCCTTACACAATAGCTTCCGGGTCATAATGGTGGATGCAAATTGTTTCAAGGCTAGTAGAGTGTTTTTGATGATTTACGACAGTATTCATCTATCATTTGATTTCCATTCACTATGAATAAGTACAAAACAATCTTCCTTGCCTCCACCAATATCAATACAGACTTAAACATGTTGGTTTCCATCCAAATAGTATACATGGACCAACTGTAGTTTCTGAGGACTAAAAACACTGTCATTCACGATCTTAGCCCTTCCTCTGAACTTCTGAATCAACCTCTTTCTAAAGGCAATTATTGTGAAAGCATTACTGTAAAATGTAAAGCATTTACACATGAAACTTTTCTTGGTGACGATCCACTTATAAGGGTGCTAAGCCAGGCTGATAGGCTGACTGCAAAAATGCATGCCTGTGGCAAAGACAATGTGCTCACTAAATATGTCTGTTCCCCCACATTTCCCAGCCTTTACAGTTAGGTTGGACCATGTGATAGTTCTGACCAGTATGCTAGTCCTGCAGAAGGGATCTGTGTCACTTTGACGCCAAAGTATAAAAGAGCTAGCACATGATCTGCTCCTTTTTTCCTGGCCTGGTGACTGCAGAGTCCATGAGTTATAGATGTTACAACTACAGGATGTTAAACTGCTGGCACCAGTCTGAGTCCCTGAATGACCATGTGGGGTACATCACCACCACGACCCTTGCTGTAATGGACAGTGAAGACACAAACCTTTGTGTGTTATGCCACATACAAAGAAGGAAGATGGGGCTATTTAGTTCCTGCAGCACATTTATCCCATCCTGAATAAAACAATGTCTAAAGTCCAAACACGTTAAAATTTCACCTAACTGGCTTCACACAACTCCAAGTGCCTTATTTCTGCACTTCCTCCCACACTAATAGCTGGGGTGGAGGGCAACATGAAGGGAATGAATCCACCATGGCATCTTGGCAACCTCGCTTATCTCCACAGAGGTCATGTAAGCAGAGCTTAACCACAGTCTGACCCGGGTCTTGGCAGGCTGCCTACAATTCCTCCCCAAAGGAAGGGAGATAAGCAGCCCTGTGGGGAGCTGCCATGTGGCAGTTTCTCATCTGCCTCCCAATCTTGTCTGACCACCCCAAGAGAGTTTCCCATCCATCTCCCTCAGTTCAGTTGAGCACAGGAGTTTCCACCCCCCACCCCCTCCCACTTAGGGCAGAGCTGCAGGCTTCGGTGTCCACAAAAGTACTCGGCCATAATTTAGACATGGCTCCTCTGGGCCAGAGTGACCCACGCCTCATGCCACCTGTCATCTGGCCCCTGCAGTTCAGTGGCATCCTATGTGTGGGGTGAGGGAGATGGGGGAACCGATGTCAGGCTGATGTTATGTTTGCTGTCTGTGTAAGTCATATGTGTCTGGATCCATCTAGACTCTTGTCCCATTAATGGCCAAATCTACAGAAGTGTGAAGATCTAAAGGAACAGCTGCCCTATTAGCCTATTAGCTACGACCATTAAACTGCTGCTTGGTGACTGCCTGGCCACTTACCACCATGAAAGGTGTTTTCATGAGAACTCTGTGTTGCTCAACCTCAGACAGTTTTGTGCTAACATGTCTTTCTCCTCTTTAAAAAAATGAATACATAGCTTTCTGATATGAGGCTGGAGAACAAATAGCCAGGCTGATTTCACACCAGTTCAGCTTCTCCAACAATTCTAATAAAGGTAGCATTAGGTTTACAAAAGTTAGAAGGTTCCAACAACCCAGGCACAGCTTCAGATATTTGGTGGCAATGGGCAGTGACAGAGTCCAAAGTGTGCTGAGCAGTGGCCTCAGACTTCGGTGAAACCCAAAAGAGATTGTCAATACACTATCTAATGTGCCAGGGGATGACTTGTGGCATTTCCTACTTCTGCCACTCCAATGAGCCACAAACATTTATCACAAAAATGAATGATTTCTTTCAAATTAAATAATCAATGGTGGTGCTAACACTATGTTTCCTGAGTATTAGCAAACATGAATAGTAGACAAATTCATTTACTAATTACTAAGCATCAGGAAGTGTGACAGAAAGAGGGTTTACAAAGATACAGAAACCAAAAGTTTTCGGGGCACCTGGGTGGCTCAGCTGGTTGGGTGGCCGACTTCAGCTCAGGTCATGATCTCACGGTTCGTGGGTTCGAGCCCCACATCCAGCTCTGTGCTGACAGCTCAGAGCCTGGAGCCTGCTTCAAATTCTGGGTCTCCTTCTCTCTGACCCTCCCCCATTCACACTCAGTGTGTGTCTCTCTCAAAAACAAATAAAAATTTAAAAAAAAGAAACCAAAAGTTTTCTAAGGAAGACAATGTTTCTGACTAGGCAGCGAGGTCCACAAATATACCCTGGATTATGAGTTTCAGATATGAGACAACATACAGGTAACTTCATGACTGGTAACCCTGTTGACCCAACCAAAATGGTGAACCACACACAGCATTCTCCACTGGCAATTATACAACACCACCATGCCTGATGGTACCACCGAGAACAATGGGACAGTTTCAGTTCTCTCTTTAAAAATGTCCTATTGGGAGCAAAAATCAACATGACTCATTTTCCTGGTTGAAAGGGAGAGATTTTCTCAGAGACAGAAAGAAAAGAAGTACCTCATATTATTTCTGGAAGGGAGGCATCCTTTCCTTACAAGACTTGGAAATATGTTGCTTTAAAGATAATTCTGGGGGAGCTAGTTGGCTCAGTCAGTAGAGAGTGTGACTCCTGATCTTGGGGTTGTGTGTTCAAGCCCTATGTTGGGAGTAGAGAGTACATAAAAAAATTAAAGTCTTAAAAAAAATAAAATAAAGATGACTCTGGGCAAAGAATGTTGAGTAGAAATCTGTGTTTAAATAACTTTGGGGATAGAAGAACTGCAAAAGGCTGGTAGGAACCACAGTGCACATGAACAAAGCCCTCAAACATTGGTGTTTTGCTAGGGAAAAGGCCTAGTGTTCTAAGCAGAAACTATTAGAACTAATTAAAAGGAAATAGTAACGAGTTGTCCTTATTACTATTCTCTCAATCACTAATGTTTATGTGGGCCTTTCTCCATGCCAGGCTTCCAGCTAGGCAGAAAGAGTACGAAGAAGAATGGATTAGATCTTTGGCCAGTTAGTGCCTTGGCACTGTTTATGCCTTGAAGCTCCATTTCCCTGGAGTTTCCTTAGTTACTATGGTAACCATTAATCCTTAGTTAAAAGTTTCTGGACTTCAGCAACCTTCAGAATAATAGTTGATTCAGGCACGGATTCTCAATGGACGTCCAAACCTTTAGGTCTCTGTTTGGAAGGAATCAGGATAGTCACACAGTTCTCAAAGAATTATGCCAGAGGTTACATATTAATTACAAAAAGGAAAAGGAGAGAATATAATAGAGAAATTTAATGGGTACCAGTTTCACCAAGGGATTAAACTCAGCACAACCAGAAAGGGGACAAACATTATGTGGCTCCTGATGTGACCCAACAGAAAGGCCAAAATAGTGCCTACATGGTACTCTTGCAAAATTCAATAACCTTGAATCTAATCATAGAGAAGCGAGCAGACAGATCCAAATTATGAGATATTATACCAAAATACTGAGCTGCACTTTTTCAACTCTGCACTGCAGTTTTATAAAAAAAAAAAAAAAGGAAAAGTGAATTATTCCAGATTAAAGAAGACTAAAGCAACAGAACAACTAAAGCTAAGCACACACCTTGATCAAACCACACAACTATACAGATAATTCTTTGGACTATTGGAGGAATCTAAATAAGGTCTTTGTACTGAATGGTATTATTGTGCTGGCATCAAATTCCTTCGTACTTCCTGATTTTGTGATCACATAGGGACGGGTCTTTGTGTTTAGATGATAACACTGAAGTTCTAAGGGATGAGGTAGCATGATGCCAGCAACTTATTTTCCGTTGGTTCAGAAAAACATCAAATATGTGTGTATCTACCTACATGTATACGGGAAGACACACAGAGAAAAAGACAGCAAAATGTTCTTAATTGATAAATTTAGATGAGATAGTATTCTCACAACTCTTCTGCTTAATTTGAAACTTTACATTAAAAATGCAGGGGTGGATGGAGAGAAAAAAAAAAAACAGCAGCTGGCTGAGCTCAGGTTACAGTGGTGCGTCATGGGAAACAGAAATGCTAAGGGGTCACATGGATGAAGCCCAAACTCTGGGTCTCACAAGGCCCCCTCTAACAGGACCAGCCTCATCTGAGAGATAGGACAGTCCAGGAGGTGCATTCCTAGTTTGAAATGGTTCAAGATGCTTCAACTGCCACACCTGAAGAGAGTCATCTGTTTTACAATGCCTACAGAACTAAGATGAGGAGGACCCTTCAGAAAATGATAAACTTCTCACTTATTATGTAAGCCAGTGAAAACCAGCACAAATTCTACAATAGAAATGGTATGACATGCTCAGTAAGTGACATTGGGACACAAGTGCAGCTTTGGGACAATGTCGGCAGTGTGTCTACATCCTCAGATGTGGTTATAAGGAAGCTGTGGCTCCAGATGAAATCTAAACATTAGGCTTAAAATTTTTCTTTTGAATTATGAATTCTCTGCTGAATAGTAATAGCATATGCCTTAAAATTCTGGCAAAAGTCCAGGTATGGATGGATTCATTACATGTCTAAAAAGAAAGTCATGAATCCTTAGTAAGTATTCTTTTGGGATCTAAAGAGAAAAATCAAAAGATGTTATTTGTCCATAAAGGAATGATAACTCAGAGCCCTGCCTTCCACCTTCTCTTTGTACCTAAGACACCAAGCTCTTCCCATTCTGGAGCTCCCCATCTCTTCCACTTGACTGGTGCCATGCCAAGTCCAAGTCTCTTTTGCTCAGTTCATCTAGCTTCCTTATTATTACCAATCAGCCTCTCCCTTTGTGTCTCCATGATGCAAAATCAGATTCAATTTACAATGATTATTTTTCTTTACTGGTTGTCTCGTGCGGACAGAACAAAATGCATTGATAACAAAGGGTTAACAGCAAGCAACACAAAATTCATAAAGTCAAACAAAGTAAAATCTCAATCATGTAGCTCTAAAGTAGTATTGCTACAAAAATTGAGCAGGGTCAAAATGACTCTTCCCTCATATTTTATTGTTTAGTAACAGAAGGGAAGAGCACTGGGTGTTATATGGAAACCAATTTGACAATAAACTATATATAAAATAAATAAATAAATAAATAGGCAGTTACTACTCAGAAAAATGTTGAAGTTGAAAACAGCCAACAGTCCCTCCTTCATGCTCCAAAGAATATGAGTGTCCATTTCCATTCCTCCAGGTCCAAACCCCAGACTATATGTAGGGCCTGAAAATGGCTTTAGCATTATTTTAAATTAATAATCTGTGGTATTTGCATATTATAACTTTCATTTAACATTGTGAAACACATAATTGAAGTATCAAAGTATCTGATACTAGTGTAGGGCTGAACATACTCTTTTATTCAACTTATGAAAAATACTTTTTACACTCTACCACACATCCTTAAATATATATATATATATATATATTTGGAGCACTTGAGTGGCTCAGTCAGTTAAGCATCTGACTCTTGATCTTGATTTTGGCTCAAGTCATGATCTCAAGTCATGAGATTGAGCCTCATGTCAATTCTGCACTGGGCATGAAGCTTGCTTAAGATTTCTGGGGCACGTAGGTGGCTCAGTTAGTTAAGCATCTGACTCTTGATTTCGGCTCAGGTCATAATCTCATGGTTCATGGGATTGAGCCTCAAATTGGATCCACACTGACAGCATGGAGTCTGCTTGGGATTCTCTCTACCTGTTCACCATTTATGTATGTGGACGCACTCACTCGCTCATTCTTTCTCTCAAAAATAAATACATATAGAACATATAACACTTCAAAACATTCAGATTATACATTAAGTGCTTGCCTTTCCATCAAGAATTCGAGGCATTATATAGCATAGTCTTCACACAAAAAGCTTAGAACTAGGCACACCATGGTTCAACTCATACATCTTTCCTGTGCTGACTACAATCTGTCAAACATATGTATTCAATTATTCTTCTAAGTCAATTCTTTAAAAGGAGGCATGTGTGAGTAAGTACTCTATACATGGTCCGAGTCCTCTGGTGGTGTAAGGAGTATGTTATTACTGTTCCCAGAGAGCAGGCAACAACAGGACTAAATACAATAATGCAGGTGTATGCTGGATTTGTGCATAGGGGTGGAGGAGTCCATCAGTGCAGACTCACAGAAGACCCAGAGAGGAAGCATGATCTGAGCTGAGCCTTGAGAGAGGGGGATCCAGAAGGGTATTTACATGAGAAGAATTATGTAAAAGGAGGAACAGAAAGAACAGTATGGGCTGTGTACAGGAAAGTGAGACCATGAACTAAGGAGTGGTAGAAAAATACCTACTGCTAGGTTGACAGGTATCTGAAACAAGAAAGCTCTAAGGAGAAAGCAGGGGAGGAACCAGGTCAATTGGCTAAGAAAGATGGAACCATGGTCAAGGTTTCAGTAAAAAAGGGGTTTGAGAACAATATAAAAAAACTAGACTAACAATGGTAGCAACTTGGAGAGATAATGTGACTCTGCTCCAATGTGGCTATTACAGCACATATGATTTGTTTGTTTGTTTTCTTTCTTGCTCTTCAAGCAGACCCCCTAAGAAAAAGGCCACTGAGTGCAAGAGTAACTGAAGGTCCAAAGAATTCTTTACCCATTAAAAAAATAATAATTCACTTGGAAATTCCTTTGGAACTCTTTTGATAGCGTTTTGTCCCAGATCTGGTCACATGGAGTAGAAAGCACTATTATATAAAATTAGAAGACAGGTTAGAGATGCCAGCTGTGCTCCTTAGGGCATGCAAAATGGCTTGTTACTGGATTTAAAGCAGAAAAAATAAGCAAGTGAAATTTTTTAATCTTTCCATTTCAATGATCATTGGTGAGACTGTTAGACATTTGGACTCAATGTGAACCAAAAAAAGAAGTATATTTGGATGCCAAGTGTCTCACTCAAATGGATATTCATGAAACAATGAAATGACAGGACCCAAATGTAAATACCACAGAAGCCCCAGGAAGTTGAAAAAGAAAACAACCAGTAGAAAAAATCTGCCCTCGGTGGTCAGACATAGCAGCAGTGATTCCCAGCAATTCCATTCTCAGCTTTCCTTGAAATAACAAACTCTCTAAAGAGAGAAGAGAAGGCGTGTGTGCTCTGCTGTCGTGGTGATGGGGAAAATCTTGGCTGTCAGCAATGGGAACTGACTGGGCAGATTTGGCAAACACCAGACCTGGGAACAAAGTCAACAGCATGCTCCGTGTTTTAGGTAGGGTCCTCTGTGCATCCTCAGAACAAAGACGGACAATGGGATTCATGGCCACACTCTGAGGTTGCCTAGAGAAAGGACTGCTAGTGTCAAAAACATCTGCCCTGATATCAAACCTTCCTTTATAAAAGCTTGCCAAACTCTTGTTTTCCATTTAATTCTTTTGGACTTGGAACTCTTCAGGCATAGAGTTTTATAAGTGGTGGTGGGAAGAGGGGGTAGTGAGGACAGCTAGAGATGGCAGATTTGCAATTCTGTGCCGTCACTCTGGAGGAAAACCTTGAAAGCAAAAGTGATGGCAGACCAACCACAGTCAAGTTCAAACCCTGTCTCCAGGCTCATCCATGTAAACCAGGACTTTGAGGGAGGGCCCCTTCTCAAGTAGTTCCATCTGGAGACTCCACACACATTCTATCTTCACTTGCTCCAAGGGTCAAGAAGATCCCTATGATGTATAATTAAAATACATTCTCTTCACCTGATTGACTCACATCTAATTCAAAACACATAAAAACAATGGAAAAATTAGAAACCATTGAATATTTTTTTCTTCTGCTGTAACTGTTGAGTTTTTTTTCTTTCTTTCTTTCTTTCTTTTTTTTTTTTTTACTACTGGCAGTTCCAGTTCTGGACCACAAAGCAATGTGTGAAATTCAAGCTTCTTTACTTATTAATTTTTTAAATGTTTTTATTTATTTTTGAGAGGGAGGGAAGGTAGGGAAGGGGATGAGAGAGGGAGACACAGAATCTGAAGCAGGCTCCAGGCTCTGAGCTGTCAGTACAGTGCTGGACACAGGGCTCGAAATCAGAAGCCAGAGCCATGAGATTATGACCTGAATCAAAGTCAGACGCCTAACTGACTGAGCCATCCAGGCATCCCCATTAACACTCTTTATTTTTAACCCTTCATACAAAGTTATTCGTTCTGGAAAAAGAAGTGACTGCTGACTGAATGAAAAAGAATCAGCACAATCATCCTCAAATCTTGAGCACAGAAAGCTACTGTGTCACTAGCATAGGGTGTTTCTCAAAGTGGTTTGGGGGCCTTTCAGGGGGCCCATGACATCAAACCGTCTTTATAATAGGTATATGATGTTCTTTGCCCTTTTCACTCTCTTTCCACAACTGTGCAGTGGAGTTTTCCAGAGGCTACCTGCCTCAAGATGACATCATCACTCTAAAGCTAATAGAACGTGATTTTGGTATATTCTTGAACTTAAAAATTCCTCATTGTATTATTAATTATCATTTATTGATAATACAATAAAAATTGATAGATATAAGCCACCTGAGCAAAAGCTTTTTGGAATCATCAATAACTTTTAAGAAAGTAATGGAGTTCTGAGACCGATATTTTATAAGATGTAGAGACCCTTTCCTTCAGAATCTTATTAAGTAATAACCTCATAATACGGAGTCACACAAGCAGTTGGCTGACTAAAATATGAAAAACTGAAACATCCTTAAGCTTTTTTAAGTGGTAGAATTCTAAAGATCTCTCGCTCTTACCTGTAGCCTGGCTTTTTTCCTTCTCTGGAACTCTATTTGCTGATTCACCCCTTGGGGAGAAGGACTTCATCTAATGCACTCTCTCTATTCTTCCAGTTTGCTTTGGCAAATAAGTCCTTTACCTGAAATCCCATCAGGATAGTCACTCACTGAGGCCCTTAGTCACCCATCTCCCTGTATATTACTTAAGCTCTCCCCATTGTGGTGATCACATTTACTCCTTCACTCATTTTAAGTGGTTATTTACAATTTATCTACTCCTTAAAACTTGATGTGCTTTATCCCAAAAGATACACATTACTGCCTTGCACACAATGCCTTTTCCATAGCTCTGTGCCTCGATCTTCTCCCTTCACAGACGATAGGTCTGAGCTTCACAGATTACAGACTTTGTTGAACCATAGTTTTTATTTATGGGGTTTCTCAAGATTGGGAGATGTATAGGATTCTTTTTCTTTCCCTTATAACTAACACAGAAAATATGTTGGATGACCAAATCAATTAATGAATATTCAGAAATTAAAAACTTAGGTCACCTGGGTACCTCAGCTGATTAAGCATCTGACTCTTGATTATGGCTCGGGTCATGATCCAGGATTGTGGGACCGTGCCCTGCACTGGGCTCTGGGCTGAGCATGCAGCCTGCTTAAGATATTCTCTCTCTCTCTCTCTCTCTCTCTCTCTCTTTCTCTCTCTCTCTCTTCTCTCTCTCTCTCCCCTCCTCCCCCTCTCGCTCCCCCCCCCACTTGTGAACTCTCTCTCTCTCTCTAAAAAATAAAAGAAATTAAACATTTGAGAGAGAAACAGGGAACCAAAAATGATTCTGACAGTGTGGAGCGTGCTTTGGGATTCTCTCTCTCCCCCTCTCTCTCCCTATTCATCCCTCACTCACAAGTTCTATTGCTCTCAAAAAAAATAAATAAACTTAATTTTTTAAAAAAAGATTCTGATTGTGACCTTCCAGGAGACTAAGAAGGAAAAAAAAAGCAAGGGTTTGACTTCATTTCCCCCACTTAGTAGAACAGATGGATAACAAATACTCCTTGTAAATTAATGCCTCTTCTCAACAAGGTCTGAGCTTTTCTGTTCAATGATACATTGTCTATTACTCAAGATGGACCTCAAGGCAGGTGTGACTTCTTCTGAAGGAACCTCTGTCACCCATTTCTAAAGACAGATTCAAACTTCATACTTCCTATATTGCAACCTCTGTCCTTCCCTTCAGGATGGATTTAATGACAAAAACAAAATTACTCCAATAAGTGAAATGAGAAAAACTTAAGGAAACCCTGCTTATTGAGAGGAAATGCATTGAGCTTAGAAAAACGGGGCCAGTAGTGAGGGGAATTAAAACCTAAAATTGAAAAATAAGGAATTTCCCTCAATTTCTTTTACCTCTTTGTATGAAAACTTTTCTCAATCCCTTGTCCTGCTCTACAGTGTTCTTGAGCAATCTCTTGCTACATGTTAATATTTAGTACTTAAATAAAGCTTGCATTTTTTAGCATTACAACAAAAAATCTACTTGCCCCTAGGAAGTGGAGTAAAAAGCTGATACTGTGCTCTTCGGAATGGCTGCCACAAGCAAAAACCAAAACTATTTACTTTTACATTTTTCTTCCGGGAATCTGTCAGGCACTTATATAGCACATGTGCCACCCAGCTATTTCAGATCATAATCTGTTTTCCCAAATGTGTATATCTTTTCAACTCAGATACAAAGTGGCCCCCCAAACTCAATCTCCCCTCTCTTCTCCCACTCATTGAAATTCTTGGGAGATGATGCAAATGCCATAAAGAGATGCACCGCCAGCTTTATTAACAAATACAAGAACATGCTCCGACAGCAAAGCAGAGAAAATTTTTTCAACTCAATGACTTTCACTCTCATCCAAATCTTTTTAATATGAGGAAAGGAAAACTCAAATCACAGCATATGATGAGAACCTTTTCTGCTGATTAACATTATACAAATCGTTTTGTGCTAGGTGTTTATCTGGGTAAATATTAGCATACCATTATCATCATCACTCACTCCCTCTAGGTTGAATTGTATTTCTCTGCACACTTTCCAGAAATCTCTGGGGAAAACAGAAAGAACGAGGTCACTAGTAAGCACCTACTGTGTGTTAGGAAGCTCCACATAGACTTTCATTAAGCTACCTAAACATCTGGGAAGTACACCCCACCATCTGTGGTCCACAGGTGAAGAAACTCATGTCCATAATAGTTACACAATGTGCTCAAGATGATACTGAGGAGCTAAGAGAAACCAGCATTCAGTTCCAGGTCTGTCTGATCCCAAGGCTCGTGCTGATTCCTCTACACTAGGCTGCCTCCTGGGAACCATTTTTAATATCAAGGGCCTTCTCCTAAACCAAACATGTGCCATCTGACTCCAGCTGACCCAGAAATACCAAGTGGAAAGATTCTTCAAGCATTTCCCCCTGCTTCCCCATGATTTTAACAAGTTCTGTCATGTAGAACAACACAACAACTAACACTTTTGCTTCACAAAAGAATGTAAGAACAAAAACCACCATTTATATTTTACTCTTTCACCATCCACTTTGTTGTAATTTAGATAACTAAAATATCACTCGGCCACCCAGATGTTTAGGGCTGGATAGGAAGGGGCAATAAGGGTTTTAGCAAGTAAGATACAAGCAAGGGCAGGAAGTGCCAAAGCCCAGAGAGTGCATGTGACTTCCCCCAGGGGATGACAAGGGAAGGATCTGAACACCGCAAACAGGGTGGCTTCGAGTCCGGCCCCTCTGCAGGAAGCTGCATGTCCACTCACCACCACCGAAGAGCTGGGAAAGGAAGTGGGAGTGGAGACACTTTATGGGCCGGATCCTCATGCCCTCGGTTGTCCTAGTGGCTGCTTCAAAGCTGAAAAGACCGGACAATACTTGTCCTGTCGGATTTTCAAAATGTGTGCTCAACTGTGTATGTGTTACATTTAAAATATGAACAACAACAACAAAAAAGACTAGAAGGAAATATAGAAAAGGGATTAATAAAAGGTTGATAATAAAAAACTATACCCGGATGGAAGGATCAAACAATTGTGGGTTCATTCTGTATTTTTCTACTTCTAACCAATTATCAAAAAAAATGTTATTTTTATAGTAAGAAATATCTATGCAACTATGTAGTATATCACTTAAAATATTTCTGTTTTCAAATGAAAATAAAGTTGAAACTTGAGGGTGGTAGCTTCACCATCCACAATAGCCACCTTCCAATGGGGCCCAGAAAACGGAAGTCCTGTGGAGGATTTCACTACTTCAGACGAAAACCACTAAGGAAGTGTTTGCCCAAACTGCCCTGTTCTTGGTGGATACCCAGAGGGCCAGAAGGTCTAGTTCACTGAATGCTTTCAACCTTTTGTGCCAGACTTCTTCTCTTGGCTGGGGTCTCTTTTCTATTTCACTATCAATTTTCAAATTTCTAAAATACATCTGGTAAATTCACATCCAGTAAATTTCCTTTGCCTATCATGTTGAAACTTAATAAACTGCTGCACTGTTTTTTCAGCAGGAATGGCACAACGCCCGGTTCATTAATTCAGTAGTATCACCTGTGTGTCTCTGGCAACACTAGCTACTTTGGCTTTCACAAGATGCATATATCCGAATTCTGGTTTATGGCTGAAATCCAGCAGCTCCCATATAGGGCACTTCCTTAAGTATTCATGGCAATTACTAATGCTTAAAAATGAAAGTATTGGACCACAGAGTGCCATTAGGTGTACTTCTGACCTTCAAGATCTGTGCGTGCTTAACTTCACGTGGATCCCGCATGCTCCCAGCATGTTACCACGAATAAGAGATTACATTTCAGGGGAATAGCTCTGCAATCACGGAGACAGTGTTTTGAAAATGAAGGTAGTAAGAATACAAATGTTTAGAAACTACTCAGGAGGTTTTTACCAACAAGTAGTCCATAAATTCAAAACTGGAATTCTGCCTCTGAGGATTCTAGCTTGTCCAATTTTGAAAAAATTATCTTTGTCATTATTCATGATACTGCTCACCAACTCTTAGCTTACAATAGAAACCAAACTTAGCTTCACACAAGCTAAACAGGCTAGAATTGCAGACAGCTAAAATCACAGAACAGTAGAGCTGGAAGGGAATTCAGAGGTCCTCAGCTTCAACGTGCTCGCTTTAAACATTAGGGAAATTGTGGGTGTGAGAGATTGGGTAATTGATGGAAGACACACAGAATTAGTAGCAGAGGGGGTTCTAGAAACAGCTTAATCTACTTTTTCTTACCTACCAGGCCTAGAAAGTGAAATCTACAATTGCTCCTTTTGTCATTACATGTATATTTCATAAGAGTCCTTTTGTAAGTACAAATAACCCCAATGGTGTGAAATCCACTTATAATAATAATTTTCAAAAAGACTGTTGTGAAATAACAAACATGTAGGCATGTTTCCTCAAAGCAGGGATCTGGCTTGGAGGAGAGGTAGGAGAAAAGGAGTCCCAGCATATAAACGGTGAAGAAAAACACATATATACAAACAGAAGGTCTATCACCCTGAGACCAGCAATCCCACTATCCTCATCTTGAAAATAAATGCTGATAGATGTACCCTCTGAAAATTCATTCCCTTCAATAAATCATTTATTGTACTAAATTAACTGCTAGAAGACTATCTTTTCTATTGGTGCTGTTCCATGATCTAAGCACCCTGAAAACAGGCTTTCATGAGGCATGCTATATATGCTATCATCTGATATGGGTTTGCACAGGAGATGCAGGGGTCAGGCACACAGGGGTACTGAGGCTAACTTAAACATCCTATCCTGAATGTTATAGGTGCTCAGTAAACATTGAATGTTCTGTGCCATATGACATCACACTCATAAACACAGTGACATGTAGATGAGAAGCAATAGCACGAGGAAAATGGGCCGCCCTCTTCAGAGATGAGGACCACTATGCTCTGTTGCTGAAGTCACCTGACAACTGCATCCCTTAATGCAACCGTGATGCAACTTCAGGCATGAGAGAAGATTTCTGTAGTAGGAGAGTCTCTACCTCCGCCTTATCCTTCTGCACTGAGAGCCACAATGGCTGACTTAGCCTTAGCCCCTGGCTATGACTCTGAGACATCTGGTTGGCACCTGGGAGCAAGGGTCTTGCAAGGCAAGCCTGGTAAAATGACTGACTTGATTCTCCATTGACAACACAACTAGGAGAAACATGGAGTTAAAGACCAACTTTTCCAAGGTGCAGTGCCATCCCATTCCTGCCTCTCTGGGATTTATTTAGGTACTTACCACAGGGCTCCATGGGTATGGTCTTAGGTATAAAAATAGGAAGTAGGGGTGCCTGGATAGCTCAGGTGGTTGACCATCCAACTCTTGATTTCAGCTCAGGTCATGATCCCAGTGTTGTGGGATAGAGCCCCATGTCAGGCTCCACACTTAGAATGGAGCCTGCTTAATATTCTGTGTTTCTCTCTTTCTCTCTCTCTCATCCCCTCTCCCTTACTCATGCTCTCTCTCTAAAATATTGATTGATTGATTGATTGATTGAATTTAAAAAATAAAATAGGAAGTGGGTCCCAAAGGACTTGTTATTCCTAGCCTAAATCAACTCTAGCAAATTTCATTCACTCATTTATCTGATCCTTTACTCAAGAGATAGTTACTGATGCCCACTGGGTGGGACTGGTTACCTGTCCTCCAGGGACTCTAATCGACTTTGGAAAACCCACATAAACATAACTTCATCTAATAAAATGCAAGGGAGATTTGTGAGACTGAAGGAGGTCATGTGGACTTCACAGAGGTGGCTTTGTGATGTACAGAGAGCGAGAAGGACTCAGGAAGCAGAGGAAGTAGAGAGGTCTTCAGGAAGAAGAAAGGGGTTGGTATCCCAGACTAGTGAATATCTGATCAGTATAGCCTTCAATTGTCACTAAACATCTTGGTCCCTTGTTTTCCCTTTACAAACAAAAAACATTACATCATGAATGCCTGACTGCTATGGAACTCTAACAACAACAGTAAAACACTTTATAAAAAATAAAAAAATGGAACAGAAATTCTAACAATCATTAACAACAACAAAAAAGGAATAACTGCTGTTTAATCTTGAAGTGAACCATCCAACTGGAGGGACAAACAGAAATTGCTCAAGGAAGTAGGGGTTGGGAATAGAAGGACTAAGATCCTACTTTGGAGGGAGAAGGGGAAAGAGTTGCTGCTATTTCAATATTTAGTAATTCGAGCTTTTTAAACCTCCCTCACTAGCCACAGTGACAAAAACACAGCTTTATTTCTAAAGACAGAGCCCCATGGGCAATTAAGTAATTCAGTTCAGCCTCCTCAACTGATGATAATGTTGTTAACTGTGAATCCACAAATTTTTTTCCTCTTAAAAAAGAGTTGGAACACAAAGAAATATCCTCAACTCACCCGGGTCTCCTAATATTGAAGAGAACAAACACAATATTCTATTCATTCATTCAATCCTTTATACAAATTCATTCCTTTAACCAAACATTAGTGCACTGTGGTGCTGTGTGCTAGTTCATATGAACTTCCTTCTAGGACAGTGTATTTGTTTGCTAGAACTGCCAGAACAAATTATCACAAACTGGGTGGCCAAAAAAAGAAAAAAGAAAAAGAAAAAGGAATTTATTCTGTCACAGTTCTGGAGGCTAGAAGTCTGAAATCCAGGTGCCATTTGAGTTGGTTTTTCTGTGAGGTACTAAATCTATTCCACGCCTACTCTCTAGCTCTTGGTGGTTGCTTCTGTTCATTGGTGTTCCTCGGCTTGTAAACTCATCACTCCGATCCCCACCTCTGTCTTCACATGGCCTTCTCCCTTGTGTCTGTGCCTGTGTCTTCTATTCTTAGTGGGCACCAGTCATACTGGATTAGGGCCCGCTCTGAATATGACCTCCTCATCTGCAAAGACTCTATTCTAAGTAAAATAATATTCACATGTTTTGGGGCTTAGGACTCCCACATATCTTCTGGGGGGACGGAATCCAGCCCCCAACTGAGAGCATGAATCCCAGTGAGCGGTCATAGCTGACTTCTACTATTGCCTTCTCTACCAAACAAGAGGCTGTCACTGACATTAAAGAAGATTAGAGTCTAGAAAGAAATACACACAAATCTCTCTATCTTCCTTGCACTTATCCCAGCTGCAGTTTTAGCTTTGAGGTTTTTCTGTGTCCTTATTGCCCGTCTCTACCTGATGACTGTACGCTCCCAAAGCACAGGCACCATGCCTGTTTTCTGCTGCCCACTACTTTCCCATATCCTTGCACAGTGCTACAGATAGAGCAAGCTTTCAAGAAACAATTGCTGAATGAATGTATATATAGATGAATGAATTAACTAGATGCAAGCGGGAATGAAAGAAGCCTATAAAGAGTAATAGTGGTACACATAAGAGGCCAACAATGAGGAAGAAATCATTGATTCTGATTAGTAGGACTGAGTTGAACTCAGTCTTGTGGGAGTAGCAGGATCTCATAAATGAATAAGGAGTAAAGTCTATCCCCTGCTGAGCAAACTGTAGCAGCCAAGGCCTGGAGATATAAAGCCTGGTCTTTAGGGGTACAGCTAATAGACCCGATAAACTGGAGCAAACAGTACCTACAGGATGTGAAAATACTTGAGATGAGAAATGGGATGAAAGGCAACTCTGAGAAGCCTCTGAGCACAGGCTCTTCTGGGTGCAGTGAGATGCCACTGGACTTTCTTAAGAAGGATCCGACCTGTGCTTCAAAAGGAAAAAATTACACAGAAATGGTTCACGCATGTGTTCGTTCTTTACCTCCTGCCTGAGTGATAGTTCTTATACTACTGTAAGGAGAATTTTATATTTACCTGTGTATCTACTATAAACCTATTTGCCTGAGGAGCTAAGGATTATAAAGTTGACCTGTGAACAACACAGGTCTGAACAGTGTGGGTCCGCTTATACACAGATTTTTTTCAATAAATACAGTACTACAAATGTATTTCCTCTCCCTTGATTTTCTTAATAACATTGTTTTTTCCCTAACTTAATTTATTGTAAGAATACAGTATATAGTACATATAGCATACAAAATATGTGTTAATGGACTGCTTATGTTATCAATAAGATTTCCAATCAACAGGAGGCTATTAGTAGTTAAGTTTTGGGGGACTCAAAAGTTATATGCAGATTTTTGACTGTGTGGGGGATCAGTACCCCAACCCCCATAATGTTTAAGGGTCAAGTGTACGTAAGTGTTCACATTTCACAATCATTAATTAATTACATTACAAGTAGTATATTATATAAATTATATAATTAATACTAATTTTATAATTGAAAGAGATCTTAGAAGTACTTTAATAGGATGATGTCACAGGACCTACACCTCTTCTCAGGATAATAACCTGAAATTTAAAAACCTAAGGGAAGATGATTTTTTACTCTTTGTACCAGAGTAATAAGGACTTTTATCTACAGCAAAGCGTTCCAGCTTCTGGGTCCAGCCTAATTCTTTGGTTTTGCTTTGAACCTGGCAAACCAGTAACAGTCAAACCTGAGACAGGGTGGGGTTGTCATCCATTGTCTCTCCTTGAAGCACCAAGGACCCTCCCACTTACCACTGACATCTGGAGAACAGCCAGGCACCATTCTAGTAGGACCCGAGGAGACACTCCAGTTACCAGTGGAGACCTGCTAAGTAGCTGAAATTCTGTCAAATGGAAAGATGCTTATTATGGTCTTGATTCTCCACAGGCCTTTGGTAATAATGGAAACATGCTTGGGAAGAATTATTTAGCTATTCACCTGTAAGGGGATTCATTGTATGCAACTGTTAACCAAGAGAAACAGCTACCCCAAAGAAAACCCGGCCCAGCCAACAAGTTCCACTAAGGCAAGGGAGGGACTGAATGCACTGAGAGGGAGGGCCTAAGTGAGCAGGATGGAGATGGCATGAAAGAGGAAGAAAACTCATTTCATCCTCACAAACCCTAGAAAGGAAGCCCCAGAATTTCTAGTTTACAGTCATCTCTTTGTTATTTAGACTATAAGACAACAGTGGTCAGGACTGCATTTATCTGTTTTACACTGGTATCCAAGTCCTAGGACTATGCCTAGCACATAGTTAGACATCAATAAATGTGTGCTGAAAAGGAGTGAGCTACCAGGAGGAATGTCCCTATTCTGTGGCACCTTGAGCAGATTTCTCTGACCATGAGCATCCCCATCACAACATTAGCCTATGAGTCTACCTCTCTCACTGGTCCGTAGCCTTCCTAAGAAAAGATGTTTGCTTATTCTTAGTATAGTGTCTGGCATTTAGAAAGTATACAGTTCTTGAGTCTCAGGGAGCTGAAATAACATGCATAAAATTAAATAGCTAATTAACAAGAGGCTTAGGGTTGACCTAGGTCTCTCTCCATCTAAAATCTATATTTCCTACACACTTCACTGTAGAAAGGTAACCTGTGTATGACATGGTTTGACCTGAAACTGACCTTGAAAAAGAAGGTTCTTTGGAAACAGGTGGCCCCCTGTGCTCCAGCCTTGTAAGACAGACAACCTATAGAATTTTTTACTACGAGTGTTTCAGTTATCTAATGCTTAGTCAAAATATGGGCAAAACATAATTTTAGACACATGCAAAAGCACATATACCTCAAAAGTTGAGTTGAGTCCAGGTAATCATTTTCTAAAATATAGATTTTTAATTACTAATGATCTTAGATTTCTGTTTAAGTAGGATGAACTTAGGCAGAGATAAAAAGTTTTAGAGAAATCCAAAGCAAAAATTTTAGTAACTCAATTTCTGTTTTATGTATATTCTAGCTCTCATTAGGAAATATTAAAAATCTGTTCAAACCTATTTTCCTAAAACCCTTAGCCATGTTCATACTCAAACAAACAAAAAAAGAAATCCTTAAAACCTAATTACTTTTACATTGCAGTTCCTCACATAGCCTATGGACTTTATCCTTTGCCAAAAAGACCAAAAACTGTTTTTTAAATTGAAAAAGGCAAATTCAAAAATGCACTGAGCTTAAGTCCTCTTTTTTAAGCTCTCAAATTAAGTTAAATTAGTTTAAGCTTTCATGCAATATATTCCATTCTAGTGGATTCCAAAAATTAATATTGTACCTCCTAATATCTCAATAATGTGAATGTTAAAAAATTTATACTAGACTCATAATGTTAAATATTACAGGAAAAACATTAGTAAAGAAATTCTATCCTGAGGAATACTTTATCCTTTTTACTTTATGCTTTCACTGAAGGGTGACTTTCTATAATTTTGTAGAAAATCTTGCTGCTATTGGGCAAGAATACTGTATAGTTGAGCCCTTAACCATAGTCTGGAAGAAATTTAACATGAAGACAAGTTAAAATGACAGATAGCACTGTTTATGATTACTGATCATAACTGGGCTACTGTTACTGATAAATTAACAAGTCTAACTATTAAGTTTTACAAAACATACCTTTACCATCTTTTCTTGATATTCTTAAAAAGCTTTGCAAAGGTACTAAGAAAGAGTGCCAGAGAGAGACATTCAGTGAAGCTGGTTTGTTGGATGGGTGGTTGGTTGACTAGGACATTGGTTAGTTGAACAAGTGAATTTTTAAACATTTATCTTAGACTCCTTAACCAAGAAATATGGATCTCTGAGAAGTTGTTTAGAGATCAAGTTTCTTAAAACTCCTTTAGAGCCTACAGTTTCTCAAGGCAGTCAAAGGGAAGCAGTGGGACCTTTATAAAGTACTAGCAGTTAACAAGGAAAATGCTCTCAAAAGATCATTAAGAAATTCTTCAGGGATGCCTGGGTGGCTCAGTCAGTTAAGCGTCCAGCTCTTGATTTCGAATCAGGTCATGATCTCCAAGGTTAATGAGATCGAGCCCTACACTGAGCTCTGCACTGACAGTGCTAGGGCTGCTTGGGATTCTCTCTCTCCCTCTCCCTCTGCTTCTCCCCTGCTCATGTTCATTCTTCCTCTCTCTCTCAAAATAAATAAGCTTAAAAAAATTCTCCAAAAGGTTGTAGCCACTTTGTTGTAGACCCCAGCTACCCTAACAGATATTCCAATGATGCCTTCCAGAAGCATCAACTTGAGAAGGCAAGATGCCCTAACTACCTCTTTATAGGGTGAGTCAGTTTCTAGCTAATGAAATTTAAAACATCTATCCTCACCTACTCTTAGAGGGATGCTGAGAATAATCAGAACAAAATGACAGCAGGAGAAGAGGACAGTAAATACTGGGGCTATGCACAAGTATCAGTGGCCCTTGGACAATGTGGGGGGGCTTGGTGGGTGGACCTACCCCACACATAATCAACAATCCACATATAACTTTTGATTCCTCAAACACTTAACTACTAATAGCCTACTGTTGATCAGAAATCTTACTGATAACATAAACAGCCAATGAACACAAAGTTTTGTATATGTATTATGTACCATACTCTTTTTTTTAATATAGTTTATTGTCAAGTTGGTTTCCATATTACACCCTGTGCTCATCCCAACTACCATACTCTTATAATAAAGTAAGTTAGAGAAAAGAAAGTGTTATTAAGAAAATCAAGGAAAGGAAAATACATTTACAGTACTGGGCTGTATTTATAAAAAAATCCATGTATAAATGGAAATTCACAGAGTTGAGACATCCGTTATTTAAGAGTCAAACATACTTGACTGCCAGTGCCTGCAAAAGAACCTTATTCTTAGGAGAAGATGATTGCCCTAATCCATTTGCTTCCTCATTACTGATCAAGCCTGAGAAAAGGAAGCCTTCCGTGGGTTCCTGGCTTCTTCCACGGGCTCCTGGCTTCTTCCACATTAGCTCATTATACTTGAGCTGCTTACCTGTTATTTAATTAGCAGCCAGAGCTAATAGATCAAAGATAGTCAGATTTAAATGTTCTAGTTAAGTACCCATGGTGACATTCTAATATATTTTCTGTTGCCCATAAAGTGACTAATAAAATTACAGTAACTGCTATTGGCTATTTCACTATAATGATCTATAAATAAAAAGTTAACCTCAGTAAAGATAAAAAGAAAATATTCAGGAAAATTATCTATGAAGGGAAACAAAGAAACTGATCTGGCCATCTCACTGTCAGTCTCCCAGGTTGAAACTGTAGAGTAGAAAGAGATGAGAGAGAAAAACTGCTTCTGGCTTCAGTTCAGTACTATCCTAAAGAAAAGGTCATTACTTAATTCTTTGTTGTTCAAAGGTATGAGTTTCTCATCATCAAGATTTCCTTCCCAAGGACATGATTTGTGCAAAGAAACAAAAATGGTCAATGCCTATCTATTGGTTTGGACTCAAAACACCAGCAGTAACAACAACAAAGTTGCTAATGGTCTTTTAACAAAATAAGAAGAATCCCATGTAGACATACTTCGTACAAAGTAATATCACTTGGACCTCACATTTGTTAGAAAGCTTTTGCTACCTTCCCGAATGATGTTCTAAAACACAGGGCAAGGCAAGATGGCATTGTAGAAAGGCTACGTCAGACAGAAAAAAACCTTATTTGGTTATTAACATTCCCACTCCTGCTGGCTTGCCTAACACAGGACTGGCTGTGTTCTCTTCTCCCAACATCAAGAAACAATGAGACCCTACAAATGAAATGTGTCATCCTCCACCCATAGGCGCCTTCACAAGGAAGCAGGGGGTAGGATCAGACACCCAGAAGCTGTGACATCTGTAACTCAGTTAATTCCAATTAAAAGTAAAAAAGAAAACATAATAATAATAATTAATAATAATTTTTAAAACCCTGTATATAAGTGGCATTGGAAGGAGGGGGTAAATAGACTTTTTTTTTAACAACAGCTGTGCAGACTAATTTTTTTTCTTAATCATTCATATACTTTCAAAAGCATTCATTCCCAACTGCTGCCTTCGTACTGGCAAACCCAAGAAATTCAAGACATGTAAACAAGAATAGATTTGCCCTTAAATCCCAAGGTCAAAGGCAGCATCTGTTGTTTCAGAGAACAAGGAAGGCTTTCTTTTTGCTGGTTAGTTTGTTGTGAGTTTTTTTTTAACAGAAAAAAAATGTAAGCATAAATTTTCTAGATGTTTCTTCATCACCTTAGGTGGTGCAAAATAGAAAAAACCTGCATAAAAGAAAACAAACATCTAGTGTTTTGATATCTGAGTTGCATGCATGAAAGGCTGGCTATGCTGTGATTTTTAAAGCTGACGGGAAAATTCATTTTCATACCAAGTCCCCCTCATGCCATTTGGCTATTAAATTATTCAAGGAATTTCTCTGCTTCTAAAGATTAATAACATCAACCCAAACCATTTCTGAAAAGTACTTTCACCTCCTGTAGGAGACAGATGGACCACAGGCAAGCAGCCTATCATATTACAGCCAGACAAAAAGATTTCAGATTACCAGATTAACACACCAGGCGGGGAAAGTATGATGGAAGTGGCAAGATACGAAATACTGACAAATGGAACCAAGTAGTCTTCAGAGCCCTCATTGTGAAAATAAACATAATTTGGAGCCCATTGCATTTCAATTTTACCTGTTTCGAGCTCACAAACCCAGCTCATTAGCATAAATGTCAGCTCCAATTTAACCAAAGACTTCGAAAATCTAGTGGAGCTTTATTAAAATACATTGGTATCAGGGGACAAAAGCACCACCTGCTTTCAAGGCCTTTTGTGTTCTAGTAAGAAATGTTTTAAAATCTGGATCCATAGTATTGCAGATTGTGGGCTTTTTCTAGTTGGTACTTTTTTGTTATTTAAAATATCAGCATCCCTTGAGAAGATATTCTCGCTCCTATAAAACCTAACACTTCCTAATTATCAATTCTCTCATAAATAAAGGGATTTCCCAAAGTTGTATTTCAGAGAGGGTCAATATGAAAAGATTACAATACTATTAAAATCATGACGAATTGTATTTGTAGATTCACAGAAGCAGGCAGTGTTTATTTTTTCATGAATATATATAGTTTTTTAAATGTTTATTTATTTTTGAGAGAGAGACAGAGTGCGAGCAGGAGAGGGACAGAGAGGGGGGGGGGGACACAGAATCCGAAGCAGGCTCCAGACTCTGAGCTGTCAGCACAGACCCCAACACAAGGGCTCAAACCCACGAATCGTGAGATTATGACCTGAGCCGAAGTTGGATGTCCAACAGACTGAGCCACCCAGGTGCCTTGTGAATATATTTTTTAATTAAATACTTAAATTTAATTCCACAAATGATGCAAGAAACATTCCCATTTTAAAGTGAATAATTCAGAGAAAAGTCAAATATTGCCCTCCCCCTCCCTTACTAATCCCACTCTCAACCATCATGGGTAAACCACTGTTACCACTTAGTAAATGCACACCTTCCAGAACTTTTTACAAGCATTTTTTCATATGGTTTTTTTTTTAACTGGGATCATAATGTATTTTCTACAATTCACTGTCACCATCCCAAATGGCCAGGAACATACATCAAACGCAATCTAAAAACCTGGTCCTACTTCTATTATACACATATGTATGCATATAGGCAAGCATGTATACTTAAACACAAAATGGCATAAAAATAAGCCACTTAAGAAAATGCTCCTTTGTTCCTTATTAGTGCTTAGCTACCTAGGAAAGCTATAAGGCAGATAAAGCAAAAGTCCTCCATTTCCCCAAGACAGCTTTGACTTTGGTATTAGTTTTTTTGTTTTTGTTGTTTGTTTGTTTGTTTGCTTTTAATGTGTGGGGGGGGGGCACAAAACTGGAGGTCATCAAACTGACCAGAGGGCTGCATCTGGTCCACCTTCTGTTTCTGTAGAGCCTGTGAATTAAGAATGTTTTTACATTATTAAATGTTTGGAGGAAATATTTTTCAAAGAGTAACATTCCATGGTAAGTGAAAGTCCTATGAAATTCACACTGCAGTGTCCGTATGTGTTTGACTGGAACACAGGCCCGTGCATGCCTCTGCTTGTTGTCTACGGCTGCTCACTCACCACAAGGGCAGTAACTCAGAAGTGGAGACAAAGACTGTAATTCCACAAAGCCTGAAACATTTACTATCTGGCTCTTTCTGGAAAGAGTCTGCCAACCTCTGTTTTAGGACATGAGATTTATTTTTCTAATGCCTCACTTGTAAAACAATTCTTTACATCCATGTAGATACTCTTTTAGTGGGTAAAGATGACCAGAAGTATGCAGACAGGTAGGAGTAGAAAAAGGCCCCTTAGCCCAACAAACAGGTAATTTACATATGGACTTCTCTTTCCAGACTTTCAGAACATTCTCCTTATTCTAATATACTACTTACAATCTGCTAGTGAAGTAAGGGGGCCATGGATTATGCTGCTAGAAAGTCTAACCCATTTGTCTACCTGTTGAGCACCTACTATGTTCCAGGTTGGTGCAGGGCCCCGACAATTCCAGGGTCGACAAGATGGACATCAGCTCTGCCCTCAGGGACTCCCAGCCCAGTGTGTTCATTACAATTGTGAGAAGCTATGAAAGTGGAGATCAGGGGAGCACACATGGCCTACAGGCTGGGGTGGATTAGAAAAGACTCAAGGTAATTTCACTCTTATCAGACTGAAAACTCTTAAAACCCAGAGTGTGGTTGCTGCACGAGAAATTAGGCAATGAGAGACTCTGCCACTACCTCACTGTCTCCATGTTCTCGCTCTCTGTTCTTGATAACCTACGATCATGAGCAAAAGGTGCATTTTAGCCTCTATTTAAGATGGGATCTTGGGGTGCCTGGGTGGTTCAGTCAGTTGAGTATCTGACTCTTGATTTCGGCTCGGGTCATGATCCCAGGTATCTCGGATGGAGCCCCACATCAGGGTCCATGCTGAGTGTGGAGCCTGCTTGAGATTCTCCGCCCCTTCTTCCCAACTCATGCATGCTCTCCCTCTCTCTAAAATTTCAGAGAGAGAGAATGAGAGATGCTGTCTCAATCCAGTTTATGACTAAGGCCAAACTGTGAGTGCTCTGCACCATCAAAACATTGTGAGTTTAAATTTTAGTTTTTAGTGGATCAAATAAACCCATCAAACCCCAGGCTCCTTCATGGAAGAAAGAAATGAAACTACTGCACATATTACACACATCTACGAACCACCCAATGGCATTTAAAAACAAAAAGCAAAAAAAAATCCCCCTGCCTCACTCCGCAGTGTAATCCCAGCAGCTACTCCCAAGTAGAATTCCACCCAGATAGGAGAGGCTTTGTATCCATATAAAAGCAATCAATAGTATTTTTTTTATACACCTGAAATCCCCACATACACAAAGTGAGGAGAAGAAGAGGAAATGAACAGGGGAAAGATGATTTCAGCAATATTCTGCAATCCTGACACAGGGTGGAGTGTGGGTGAAACTCTAGTAACTTCAAGGTCCTGCGCCTTTAAGGCTTGAATTCTTTTGAGTAACTGAACTATAGGGACATTCAAATTGGGTCAGAGTCTCTCACTCTCACAGGCTTCCTTGATGTCCTATGTTCCTGTTGATTTCATACAGAACTAAGCAAGCATAAAAGGTCTCTAGAAAGAAGCAGCAACTGGAATCTGGGACAGAAAGAACAAAATGATTTCACATTGCTGCTACTAGGTCTCCTTTTCACAGAAGGCTGAGTGAGCCCTATTGAGTAAAGTTGTATCCGACACTCTCTGTACTGGTTTTCCATTAGGGCCCGAGCTGGTGGGGGTCAGGTGTTCTTATTCACCTAATTGATGGTAATGAGGTGGGCTAACTTTGCCTACACAGAACTAGGTTTGAAAGTTAGGTTTTGTGATTCACCAAAGATAAAAATCATGAAAGGGAACTGGAGTTAGCTAAACTTTCAGAAACACCAGGGTTTTTGAGCCACAAATATCCAGACATCACCTAGCTCCAAAATGGAAAGATGAACCTAATCTTCAGGGAGAAACCAGCTTGTTAAACAGAACTCAGCTTGGCTGGTACTATTTCTAAGAGGTCAGCCATTCTCTCTTCAAAAAAGTCAGAGAGACCAGGAGGACCACCTCTCCAAGAGAGGAGGAAGGAGAACGTGCCCAAAACCAGAGTGGCAAGAGGAAAGTAAGACTGGCTCGATAAACAGAGTCCAAAGGCCAAATCCCCCTGCTGGCCAGAAGCCATGTCTAGGGATTTGTAGGAAGCTCTGGACACCTCGGTGGCCCTAAGTATTCCTTTGCCATTAGTTACATGAGTTGTAGCTAATAAAAGTTATTTAACACATAAAAATTTCTGATGTCCACTTAAATTTAAATTTCAGATAAGCTAACATTTGAGTGCAAGAATGTCCCATAACTAAGAATATGATATGGAATATACTTATACTAAAAAATAGTTGTTTATGCAAAATCCAAATAGTCATACTTATTCCACAGAGAGGTTTTTAAGTTATTCAAATATTACATACGTCTAGCTATAAGACATACACTAAAATGTTATTCATGGTTGATAGGAAATTTAAGTTTAACAGAGTCCTATATTTTATCTGGCAAATTTAGTCACAGAGAACACAAGCAGCCATGGTCAGTGACGTTTTAAAGACTCGGGAAAGCAGGAGACAGTTCTTGCACATGCTAGATGACCACAGTGGAAGGGTTTATTTTGGACTTCAATTCATTAACTGATGTTTGCAGAGGGCCAGGAGGGTAGGCATTTTCATCTTAAACATGCTTTTATCACTTGTATGGAAAAGAGGCAAACGTTGCTGACCACAGGGACGTGTGCCAGGAAGCAAGTCCCAGAGTCCTTGCAGCTTTAGGGCCACTGGGTTCCCAAGGTTCCTCTCTTCCATCCTCCAGACATCATAATGACTAATGTCCACAATGATCCTCTCGGGTCCCTGTGGGTTTAATTTGTTTAGAGCGGTTCATCTAAGATGGTGCAGTATGCAGTGGGAGAGGAGAGTTGAAAATATTTCTGATAAATAGGCCAGGACTACTCATTGCAGGTTGCTACAAAACCATCATGACCAGAGTTCCAGGTAGACAAAGAGGAGAGTGACCAAAAGTAATCGGTAAAACCAAGAGAAAAACTGCAAAGTGGTTTTGAATCTATCTTTGTGGTAAAATGCTTCTTAAGGGGTATCTGGGTGGCTCAGTCGGTTGAGTGTCTGACTTTGGCTCAGGTCAGGATCTTGCAGTTTGTGAGTTCAAGCCTCACATCAGGCTCTGTGCTGGAAGCTCCGAGCCTGGAGCCTGCTGCTTCAGATCCTTTGTCTCCCTCTCTCTCTAATCCTCCCCTGCTCACACTCTGTGTCTGTCTCTCAAAAGATTTTTTAAATAAAATAAAATGTGTTTTAAAATGTATTAGTTCAGAGACATCTGGGTGGCTCACTGGGTAAGTGTCTGACCCTTGATTTAGGCTCTGGTCATGATCTCACAGTCATGAAAACAAGTCCCATGCTGGGCTCTGTGATGAGCGTGGAACCTGCTTGGGAATCTCTCTGCTCCTCCCCCATTCATGCTCACTCATGCCCCGTGTCTCAAAAATAAATAAATAAGCATTTATAAATAATAAAATAAAATTTATTCACTCATTTCTTCTGCTGTATTATGTAATGTACATAAAAAATAATTAGTAATCTTGGGCACTTGAACTGCCTCAAATTGCCTGTCTAGATATGGATTCTCACTATAGGGTACTGTAGGCAGTACAGAAAAGCCGGCATCTAATCTAAGGAGTAGTAGTTTCTCTATAAAATGTCTGGAAGGTTTATGTCCATCTCTTTCTCCCAGAGGGAAAAAAAATTCCTAGATTCTCTAATTACTTAGGCTTAGACAAAACTATAATCAGCCAGTACAATCTATGCCAGTGATTCTCAAACACTGATGTGCATAAAAATCACTTGGAAGGTTACCAAAACACAGATTTTTGCCTTCCCCCCAGAATTTCTAATTTTGTAGGTGTGAGGTAGGGTCTAAGGATTTGCATTTCTTAAAAGTTCCCAGATGATGCTAATGCTTCTAGTTCGGAGATCATCTTTTCAGAAACCAAGGCTGTGCAATAATAAGTAATGGTATTGTTTAATATATTTGTTCACATTGAGTCCTTATGATTTGTCACACCATAAAGGCAAACCACTCCTACCCTTGAATGTGCCCTTCCTAGATTCTTATCTTGTCTGCTTATATTTTTAGACTGTCTAGAAAGTCCCCAACTCACAAACACCATACTTAGAATCATCCCCTCCTCCAGGATGTCTGCTCCAGCCCCTAAAAACCTCCACTGCCAATAACACAAGAAGCATTATAAAGAATGATGCATTTTTAGAGAATCTATGCAAAACAAGGAAAGAAGCTATTTCATCCTTACTTTAAGACAAAAAAAATGATTTCTGGGATGGAAGAGGTAGGAGGACCCAGGACGCAATTATACCTTAGTGTGATTTAGTCTAACCAGGATGGGTTCTTCCTTGTGCTACACTGAACCAGGACTGAGATCAGAGTGGTCAGTAATCCTGAGCATGGATTACTGAAGTACCCAGTAAACCTGGTGGAAAAACACAAAGAACCTGTAGAAAATTGCATCAGGGAGTAGCTGATAGATGACAGTTACAAATCCAACGCCATGTGTGTGTGCTCACCAAGTACTTCTCTTACCTCCTGAGCACATGAACTCCCTTTCTTGGCCCTGTGCATCTGGGAGGAGTCAACTGACTCCTAGAATATGGGCAGAAGGACTAGACAGTTCCAGGCCTGACCTCTAAAATGACCCATAAGTCAATCCCATTTACAACTGCATCAAAAGCCACAAGATATCTAGGAATAAACCTAACCAAAGAGGTAGAAGATCTATATGCTGAAAATTATGAAAAACTTATAAAAGAAATTGAAGAAGACATATAGTAATGGAAAAACATTCTATGTTCATGGATTAGAAGAACAAATATTGTTAAAATGTTGATACTACCCAAAGCAATCTACACTTCAATGCAATACCAATCAAAATTGCATCAGCATTCTTCTCAGAACTATAACAAACAATCCCAAATAGCCAAAGAAATGTTGAAAAAGAAAATTAAAGCTGTGGGAATCACAATCCCATACTTTAACCTCGTCTACAAAACTATAATCATCAAGACAATATGGTAATGGCACAAAAACAGACATATAGACCAATGGGATAGAATAGAGAATCCAGAATTGTACCCACAGATATATGGCCAATTAATCTTTGACAAAGCAGGAAAGAGTATCCAATGGAAAAAAAGACAGTCACTTTAGCAAATGGTGCTAGGAGAACTGGACAGCAGCATGCGGAATGAAACTAGACCACTTTCTTACTTACACAAAAATAAACTCAAATGGATGAAAGACCTAAATGTGAGACAAAAAACCATCAAAACCCTATAGGAGAAAACAAGCAACAAACTCTTTGACCTCAGCACAGCAACTTCTTACTCAACACATCTCCAAAGGCAAGGAAAATAAAAGCTGAAATGAACTACTGGGACCTCATCAAGATAAAAAGCTCTGTGCAGCAAAGGAAACAATCAACAAAACTGAAAGGCAACTGACAGAATGGAAGAAGATATTTGCTAATGACATATCAGATAAAAGGTTAGTATCCAAAATCTATAAAGAACTTATCAAACTCAACACCCAAAACAAATACTCCCATGAAGAAATGGGCAGAAGACAAGAATAGACACTTTTTGAAAGAAGACATCCAGACCAAAAGACACATGAATAGATGCTCAACATCATTCATCCTCAGGGAAATACAAATTTAAAAAAAAATCCACATTGCGATACCACCTCACATGGGTCAGAGTGGCTAAAATTAACAACTCAGCAAACAAATGATGTTGGCAAAGAGGTGGAGAAATGGAAACCATCTTGCACTGTTGGTGGGAATGGAAATTGGTGCAGCCACTCTGGGAAACAGTGTGCAGGTTCCTCAAAAAATTAAAGATTGAATTACCCTATGACCCAGCAATAGCACTATTAGGAATATATCCAAAGAATACTCATTTGTTAATCAGGAGTGCTGATACATAGGGGCACATGTCCCCCAGTGTTTATAGCAGCACTATCAAAAATAGCCAAATTATGGAAAGAGCCCAAATGTCCATCAACTGATGAATCGATAAAGAAGGCATGGTACATATATATACAATGGAATACTATTTGGCAATGAGAAAGAATTGATAGAACTGGAGGATATTAAGGGGAAAAAATAGTTTCAAACAGAAAGGGAGGCAAACCATAAGAGATTCTTAAGTACAGAGAACTGAGGGTTGATGGAGGGTAGGGGGAGGGTAAAATAGATGAGGCGCATTGACGAGGGCACTTGTTGGGATGAGTCCTGGGTGTTGTATGTAAGAGATGAATCATGGGACTCTACTCCCAAAGCCAATAGCACACTGTATACACTGTATGTTAGCTAACTTGATAATAAATATTTTAAAAATAAATAAAATAAAATGAACCATAAAGATGGACACTCTCTTCCACTGCCTCTGCGGGAGTCTCTGAGAAGGCCCTAAGGGTCATGGTGTGACTGGATGAAAGTCACCAGTATACACTGGTTGAGGAGAGCCGCTCCTCCAGAACACTGGTTCTGGGTTTGGCAAGAGCAAGAAACAGACTTTAGAGCACTAAGCCGCTGAGATTTGGTGGTAGTTACTGCAGCATTGCCTAGCTTTCCCTAACTAATATAGCTACAGAAGATAAGGTGTAACAATTACCCCTTCCTCATCTGAGCCAAAGCAGATTGATGCCACATTCTCTTCTTCTGTATTACATAGAACCTACAGTGCCTTTACTCCAAACAGTGGTTCTCCAATTTAGCTTATTAAGAAAATCACTTGTTTGGAAAAAGAATCCTGAGCTCCCTCCAAACCCAATAAATCAGAATCTCCAAGTTTGAGAGAGGACACAGGCTTCTTAAACACAGGGCCGACTGGCCTGTCTGGGGCTAAATTGAAATGTCTCTTTCAGAAGGCTAGTTTGCCCCTATCTGGAGAGTAGGTTATGCCTTGTCAGGTGCTTAGTTTATGACACTTTGGAAGGCTACTAATCTTTACCAAATTATTTTTGAAGTGAGGATTTAAAATTATGTACTGGCAGGAATCAAATATTCAAGTGTAATGGATTTAATTAATTTAAAAGCTTCTCTTTTAAGATGATGCAATAATTGGCATAAAGCCGAATGCCTGAAATACCTACCAGGGAGAATTTAAATGCTCAATTAAAACAATTTGAGTTTTACAGGTTATGAAGGAGATATTTAAATATGTAAATAAGATTGACTCCCTAATCTATCCAGCTTGAGAGTAATTTCTGCCCACCTTTCCTCACCCTCTTTAAAGGGGTTTCTTGGGGTGCTCAGGTGGCTCAGTGGGTTAAGCATCCAACTCTTCATTTGGGCCCAGGTCATGATCTCACGGTTGATGAGTTTGAGCCCTACTTCAGGCTCCATGTTGACAGTACAGAGTCAGTTTGGGATTTCCTCTCTCTCTCTCTCTCTCTCTCTCTCTCTCTCTGCCCCTTCCCTGGTTGCACAGGCACTCTCTCTCAAATAAATAAACTTAAAAAAAACAACAACAGGACTTTCTATGCCCCTTAAGAATGGAGGCAGTCAGAGTGGGCCCGGCTTGAGAATCCAATGTTGGTCAGAGCGTCAGAGCCCTACCCAAATTGTCTAAGAACACCAAGTCCTTGTTGGTCCTCAAATATAACACCAACACTCTACCTCAGGGCCTCTGCACTTGCTATTTCTGGGGCGCTCTTCCTCTAGTTGTCTGAAAGACTTGCTCCTACACTTTCCTTATGTTCAAACGTCACAATATCCTTGAGGCCTTCAATGAAACAAGAACCCCTTACTGAACACACACACACACACACACACACACACACACACACACACACACATACACACATACTTTCTTATGCCCTATTTTATTTTTCCCTTTATATTTGTATATTATCTACTTCTCTCACTTAATGAGTTCCATGTAATCTTAGGGTTTAGAAGCTGGCAGATAAGTGTGTGCACAATAAATATTTGGAGTGAATAGATAACAATTCCTATCCTCCAAAGTTTAGTGAATTTAAGTAATCGAGTATTTGGGGGGCTTTAAATAAAAGATGAGTATGGACTAGGCCTGATATATTGACTATATGAATGAGAGGGTTTTCTTATGATGAGATTGGGTAGTTCTCATTCCATACTATTTAGTAATATGTTCCAATCTGGGCAAATTTGCCACAGGTGATATTCTATCTAAAAGAGTTATCTCCAAAGTATTTTATTTCTCAAGTCCAGAAAAAGTATTTGAACCAAATACTTTTTATTTCTATTTGAAAATTTATATTCTAACATCATATATATATGCGTGTGTGTGTGTGTGTGTGTGTGTGTATCTATCTATCTACATACATACATAGATAAGCCTACAGATAAGTTATGTTCTAAAAACAAGTGTAACTCAGACCAGATCCTCCTCAATGGGATATAATTAGGTGGTATGGTAGCCAGTCCACAAGCTACTTAAGCACCTCCACCCCAGTCCCCAATAATAGTCATGTGACTTGGGAAAGCATGCCCTACTCAGGAGAGGGTTAAGTGTGCCCCCTGTCTCCCGTTGTCTCAGTGCAGGAATGGCTATAAGAAAAACTGTAGAGAACTCTAGATTTGACCTCGCTCCTATCAGGACATTTCTAACTTCTCCTGAGGCCACTGTCTCAAGTCCCCACCCTGTAAGAGCCCAACCACATCCTCAACCAGTCTTTCAGAAGGAGAAAATTCCGCCATTAATATACTCTTTAGAAATTTGTTCAACACAAGAAGATTAGAAGAAAAATAAACTCCATAATTATTTGCCCATGAAAATTATTGACATTTAAAGAATTTCTTTTTCTATGATAAAATATTATAAGAACACAAAATCAAAAGACTAATACTTAATTTCATTGCCATTTCTATTGATCATTTACAGATCATTACCATTTTATGCTAAACTCGAGTTGCTATAGTGAGATGAAGCATTTGGAGTATGAAGACAGCTGGCCTGAGATTTGGATCTCAGTTCTTCTATTTGCTTTGTGGCCTTCCTGGGACAAGTCCCTCACCTTGTTTCAGCCTCACAGTAAAATGGGAGAAAAAAAATTAATACATCCCTCTGGATCACCTTAACAGTTAAATAATGCCTTGTCCATACTAAGAGTTTAATTCAAATAAATGTTAAATGCATGTCATTTTTTAAAATTACTTAATATTGCAGTAAACATTTTTCATTGCCTTATGAGGCATTAAGATTGGTAACTTTACTGCAATTTAATTATATTTCACTAATATATTTCAAGAAAAAATTTCTTAAGAAAATAATGTAGTAGAAAACATCAGAACTTCCAGACAGAGAAATTTGTCCAAATATTTTACTAATAAGTGAGTGTCCTTGGGCCATTTACCTTGAACCCCATGAGTTTCAGTTCCTGCATAAAAAATGAGAATAAAAATTCCAACTTTCAGTGTTGTCCTGAGGGTAAGAAATGAAAAATGTAAAAGCCCCCAGCACATAATGGGCCCCATTGATATTCTGAAGGAGTAGATGGCAACATAAAGAAAATAAGAGAATCAATGCCTCTTCATTTAGCCCAGTCATTAGCTAACGATCAGCCACTGTGAATGATAAAAAGTCTAGTAAAGTCAATAAAATGTGAAGTGAAGCCTAATTCACTTTTACAATATGACCTACTTTCAGCTATTTTTGATTCACATGAACAACCAGTGTTACAAGGAGCTGATTCTGCAAAGACTGTTCATTAAAAGCATTTTCTTTTCTTTTTGCTATGGTTTTCCACTCTGATGGGTTGAACAGAAAGATTCTCAGTGACAAGCATCCGTTGAAAGACCCCTCCCTCGTAATCATCTTAGAGTGTGACTTTCAAAGTCCACGCAGTGTCAAAGGTTGCTGCAGATGCCAGAGGGAAGGAGGACCTGAAGCAAATCGGTTTTTAATTCCACTCAATTATGCAGCTTCCATCAGGCAGCTCTGAACACCCTAAATAGTCTATTATCTAGACCTGAAGGTTTGCAAAAAGAAATTTCTGAATGATCTTCTCCCTTCCTATGAAGTACCAGTAGAAACACCTAAGCTTGTGCTCTGTGGAGAAGGCCGAGTTGTGCTGGTTCTTCATCTGGGACACAAATATGCTTGTTAGATACTGACCCCAAATCATTTAAGAGCCATTGAATCCTAGACAGCAAAACAGCTGAGGGAAGATAATTTTCAGCTGCTTTGGCATATCTTTGTAAAGGGCCATTGTCTTTTCTCTCAAGGACTACAGCGTTCCTTAAGCATCGAATCTACCAGGCAACAAAGATGGAAGAAGGAAGGCTTATTTTCCCAAAGGCTAAACAAGGATTAATGACTACCAAACTAATTGTCTCTTAATTTTCTTTTCTACTCCCTCTCTGGCTGGACTTCTAGAGATAGAGTATATAGATTTCCCCTTTGTTAATAAGAACGTTAACTTAGGAGGCAGCAGTGTTTTAGCAACAAAGAGTGGGGTTTTGGTGTTCTGGGTTTTGTTTTTGATATCCCAGGGATTCTGCCTTATAAATTGGAGAGGGATGGGAATTTCTTTTTTTTTTAAATAGTTTATTGTCAAATTGGTTTCCATACAACACCCAGTGCTCTTCCCCACAAGTGCCCTCCTCCATCACCACCACCGCTTTTCCCCACTCCCCCTTCCCCTTCAACCCTCACTTCGTTTTCAGTATTCAATAGTCTCTCAGGTTTTGCGTCCCTCTCTCTCCCCAACTCTCTTTCCCTCTTCCTCTCCCCCTGGTCCTCCATCAGGTTTCTCCCGTTCTCCTGTTAGACCTATGAGTGCAAACATATGGTATCTGTCCTTCTCTGCCTGACTTATTTCACTTAGCATGACACCCTCGAGGTCCATCCACTTTCCTACAAATGGCTAGATTTCATTCTTTCTCATTGCCATGTAGTACGCCATTGTGTATATATACCACATCTTCCTGATCCACTCATCAGGTGATGGACATTTAGGCTCTTTCCATGTTTTGGCTATTGTTGACAGTGCCGCTATGAACATTGGGGGACATGTGCTCCTATGCATCAGCACTTCTGTATCCCTTGGGTAAATCCCTAGCAGTGCTATTGCTGGGTCATAGGGGAGTTGGGGTATTTCTAACCAGGCAGATGGTAAGTGTGGGGGACAAAATCCTCTTGGGAGAACCTGATATATGATCCTTATATTCTCATTATATTTTCCAAACCAAGCCAAGTGAGAATGACTGGTCCTTCAGACCCACCATCCTAATGGCAACCACAACATCTGATTCATCATGACACCCTCTTCCTATCCTAACAGACCCCTGTGTTAAAACATCCATGGGGCTCCATGGGGAGTAAATGGGGAGAGAGGGGAGGGCATAGATCTGCTTGTCTTCCTTTCAAAAAGGAGAGGGGGAGAGAGACAAAAGACATGAATGGTCCTCCCATAAAAGAAAAATTAAGCTATGGAAGTACCAGTGGTGACTAAGTTTTGAATTTAACAACATAAGCCTTTGAAACAATGACAGGAAAACAAGATTTTGTGATCCACTAAAACTGCAGACATGTGCTAATTCCAATGAAAGAGAAAAGCACTTTGTGAACCAGTTCCCAAACCCTCTGGTGAAGAAACTCCTTGACGAAGAAAGGAGCCAGCCCCCCAGTGCCTCACACTATGAACCCAACAACGGGCCTCCAGCTCTACCTCAGCGTAGGGCCACTCCCTGGCCCTTTCCCATAGAGCTTCCATTCAGGAATAACATGGCAAAGAAAACCTCCTAAATGCCAACTGCTGTCATTTCTTAATGTTTTCTGTGATTGCTTGACTTGCTAAAATGACAGGGTTTATTATTTTTAGCTTTCAGCTTTGGTGAGTTGATCAGTCAAAACAAAGTATTAAAATAGCACCTACTTGGTAAATTCAATTTCAGATGACTGCATCTTAAATCCATTATAGACTCATATAAACCTGACTTTTACATAGCTGAGGAAGTTTGAGAAGAAATAATAAATTTCTAGCTTAAAGAGGCAGGATGAATAACTTCTTTTGTCTTAAATAGGAATCTATCTTGGAATCAAATCCCAAAGTAAGTCAATGGTAAACAATAGATATTTAAATCATTTTAGGGCAAATAGCAATGAGGGTTTAAGAGAGTTTCTGAGAGTTCTAATGTTCCATCCAGTAAGTGTGAAATGCTTGAGATCTCAGTTAAATGCAGCATTACAAATAAGTAAGTCAAGGGGCATTTCAGTCTCTCAGTCAGTTAAGCGTCTGACTTCAGCTCAGGTCATAATCTCATAGTTGGTGAGTCTGAGCCCCATGTTGGGCTCTCTGCTGGCAGCTCGGGGGCCTGGAGCCTGCTTCAGATTCTGTGTCTCCCTCTCTCTCTGCCCCTCCCCTGCTTGTGCTCTCTCTCTCTCTCTAAAATGAATTAACATTAAAAAGATAAAACAAATAAGTAAATAACGTAAGTAAATGATGGCCCAAGTCACACATGCTTTATATGAGGAATATAATATTTTTTTTCTTTGGAAACCTCCTTTAAAATAACCGAGCTGGCTCAGCCAGTAGAGCATGCAACTCCTTATCTTAGGGTTGTGAGTTCAAGGCCCACATTGCCCAATGTGGCAGTTTGCCCAAATGTAGAGTTTGTTTAAAAAATTAAAATTAAATTAAATAAGTAAAATAACCTATATCATTATGAAAAAAATTATCTTGTGATAATGTAAGCCACAGGAAGCTGTTTTTAATCATTTTTAAATAACCTTTATTCCAATTCTCTAAAATAATACAAGTATAGGGTAAACTGCGTGAGGTATATTGGAACTCTGTACTATCTTTAGATTTTTCTCTTAAAAAGAAAAACTGTTGTAAAATTGAAAAAATATATTTTTTAAAAAGTTTTGTTTTACTGGAGAGTATTTGGAAAAAATAGAAAATTATAAAAAGGAAAATCACCTGTAAAAATAGTAACATACATAGAACTATAATTCCATATCTATGTGGTCTTATAGCCTGTTTTCTTTGGATTATTATGGCATTTTCCCATATCATTAAAAATTCTTCATTAATATTGTTCTAAAGGGCTGTTTATCATATCATATGGCTAAACCCAAAATTTGTTTAATCATTCTCCTACTGTGGGTTATTTACCTTGTTTACTATTTTTCGTTATTGGAATTAGCTTTGTGAACATATAGGCATATTTCTCATCATTTCTTCAAAGATGGATGCACATTTTTGGACACGGCCAAACTGCTTTCCAGAAAATTAACGTTTTCTTGAAGAGTATGCCTCACCTTGCCTCAGCTCCAAGCACTACCACAGTGGGAGTGTGGCCAGCTTAGCACCAGGGTTCTTCCTGGGAAGAGCCTCAGGACTGACTGTCTGCTGTGAGTCAGGGCTGCTAGAGCCAAAGAAAGGTGTGAGATGCTCAAACGTCTCCAGGTAATCCTCCTGCCAGCCAACCACCTCCTGATTCCACTATATCCAAAAGCCAGGTGCATTTACTCAAACAAAATCCACTGAAATTGGCGTAAGGGGGAGAATGGCTAGGACAGAAAGATTTTACGAGTTTGAAGTATCATATGTGGTCCAAGATTATTCTCAATAAATGAAACGCAGACAGATACTTGGGTATTGTCTATAATGATTCTGGAAAAACCTCAGCTGGGGGTGGGAATATTGTTTCCCTAGGAGATATTTGCAAACTTGATGGCATTTTACCTTGGAAAAATGACAGGAAAGTAATATTGGGGGGAGGAGGGGTGAGATGGGGAGGCTAGAGATGTGTGAGTTTCTGAGAGAAGAATCGTTCTGCCCAAAATGCCAATAGCATAGTGACATTCTTGAAGATACTTTGTTTGACCAGAACGAGAAGCAGAGGGGCTCTTTTTAATTTTAAATTCAAATTTAACATTTGGAAATTTAACATAAAATCTGGCTTCTCTCAGAAAATTGGAAGACCTGACAATATTGGGCCTAAATTCCCATGGCAACAAGTGGTAGGAAATGAGTAGTGGCCCATCCTCGAGCTGAGTGGACAGACCAGTTTCATGCATTTGAATTACCTGCCTGGCAAGCCCCTTCCTAACCAGAAGGTTTTGCAAGAGGTTCCTCAGTTCCCTGGACTGAGAAAATTCTAGTAAGGCCCCAAGTAGAGCCCTTCCCCCTCACCCCCTGTATTCAATTACTGGAAAGACACAGCAAAGGGAGCGACACCTGCCAACGGTTAGGGCAGGCATGTTTGTCTCTTATTCACCATCTCCCGGCCAAGAGCTGGACAACCTGGAAGTTCTCTTCCTGGAGCCTGAGAGCAAGTCTTCCAGCACCTGTTTTCTTGTTTCTTCCCCAACACCATCACCACCATTATAACCATCACCACCACCACCACCACCACCCCAGGCCAGTCAGGCATTGGTGCCTCCTCCACAAAGGAACCCCCATTCCAAACTCCAGAGGCACTTCACTGGAACACCAGAAGCTCCAAACCAAAAAGCCTTAGAGAACATGGAGACAAGACAAAAGAAGACATAAACAACATTAAGGACCCTGCTGAAGAAAGGGATCCTGTCAGAACCACACCTCTGGGCCAGATCCAAGATTACCTCTCCTACGGCCTTTGCCTTGTCACTTAGTCCCTCTAAGTTCCAGTTTCCCCATGTGAAAAATGGGGATAACAAGACATCCTTCACAAAGTTCCTGGGAGGTGTGAATGAGGTCATGACTATGAAAATGTCCTTCCTGTAGCTCAGGCTCAGTAAATGCCAGGTGAATGTGAAGCTAGTTAATAGAGCTTTAACTTCCTCTACACCAGTACTAACATGCCCCCGCCTATACAGCTGCACCTGGAAAAATAAAATATCAACTACTTTATCTGCCCATGGGCACAAGATATCATTAACTGCTTCTTGTAACCCCTGGTATCAAATGGGTTCATTTCTTTTATCATTTTTTATTTGATGGTGCTTTGAACAAGCATTAACTAAGCACCTACAATGTGCTAGGGGCAGAGATACCAAGGGGAAAAAATGACAACTGCAAGGAAATCAAAGTATAGGAAAAAAACCCCAACTATAATTAGCACTTAGTGTAATAAATCCTCTGTCAGAGATATGTAATGGAGCTCAGGGAAGGGGGAGTTGACTGACTGACTCCAACAGATCAGGAAAGAAAGAGACCTTTAATTTCCATCTAAAGGCTGACTGGAAATTCACCCAGAAGACAAAAAGAAGAGATGCTTTTTCAGACAGAAGCAGAAAAAGAAAGGCTTGGAGAAAGTGTCATGGTGCTTTTGAGGAAATACAGGTAGTGTGACATAACTAATGCAGGTTCTAGGGAGGGAGTCAGGCAGAGGCTGGCTCAAGGAGAGAGCGTGGTTGGATTTTGGAAATAAGGATTTTAAGAACTGGAAGGAGGTGTCAGATTTGGCTTTTAGAAAGAGATTACCCAAGCAGCCTGTTTGCTGTTTGGTTTCCCTCTCTCTCCACATTCACACCCCCTGCACTGTGACTGTAGGAACCCAAGGGCTTCTCCCTGAGGAGATGGGGTGAAAAGAATAGAATCTTGGAGAAGGTGCTTGGGGAGATGAAGGAGCATAATGGAGAAGAGAAGGTGGTACAAACATAGATAATTTGTGGCATGACCTGTGGGCACCAGAGGTTTTTCAGGCCATAGCACTAATTCATGGCCATACCAGCATATCCAGAAATGGCCTTGACCTGCAAAGATCTCAAAAATGTGACATTCAGGTACAGTGTGGAAGAGCCTTCTAAAAATAGGTTAGATTCAAGCTATGGATCCAGCCTGTTTTCTTCTTTCTTTTAAAGATTAACTACCCTAAGGCTTGCCAAAAAAAAAAAAAAAAAAAAAAAAAAAAGAGGGTGGATCAGGGGAACAGACTCAAGAAGGCCTGGGCAGGCACTGCTGTTTACTTACCATGTCTGACAGCACCATATTGTTTCTGCACCTCAAACATGCCAGTAATTTCCTCAGGGAGAAGCAAAGTATGAAGTGAGGGTAGTTTGTATTAAATTAAAAACCTGACTCCTGAACAGTTGATCTTTATAAACTGGGTTTTGGGGTTCATTCTTTCTCTCTCTTTTCTTTCCTTCCTTCCTTCCCTCCCTTTCTTTCCTTCCTTCCTTCCTTCCTTCCCTCCCTTTCTTTCCTTCCTTCCTTCCTTCCTTCCTTCCTTCCTTCCTTTGAGAGCGAAAAAGAGAGGGAGAGGCAGGAAGGAAAAGCAAGAGAAAATCTTAAGCAGGTTCCATGCTCGGCTTGGAGCGCATGGCTCAAACCCACGAAGCATGAGATCATGACCTGAGCCAAAATCAAGAGTTGGATGCTCAACTGACTGACCCACCCAGTGCTCCAGGATTGTTGCTGTGTTTTTTGTTTTGTTTTATTTTTGTTTGGTTTTTGTTTTTATGCCATGAACTGTCACAACCCCTCTGATGACAGAATCTATTATTCTACTAGTACCACAGATCACCATCATGTAAGGTGGCTTAGTAGGTTAAGTGTCCGACTTCGGCTCAGGTTATGATCTCACAGTTTGTGAGTTCGAGCCCCATATCAGGCTCTGTGCTAACAGCCTGGAGCCTGCTTCTGATTCTGTGTCTCTCTCTGCCCCTCCCCAACTCATACTTTGTCTCTCTCAAAAATAAATAAAATATTTTTAAAAATTTTTAAAAAACAAGTAACCTACTGTGAGATTGTTTAATATCAGAGAATCTCTCTAATGCAAAAAGGCCTAGAACTAACACAAAAGAGGCCAGAACAAGGTCACATTTTATTTATATTTCTATCCCTAGGGACAAGCACAGTGTTTGGCACACTGTTGGCAGGCAATAAAATTTTGTTCAAAGGCTAAACAAATAAAAGAAAATGTATAGATTGTTTATTAACTTAATGCAATTTCCAAAGTTTCAGATTTTTAAAAATTGGCATAAAATTTACATATATAGTAAAACCTTGGACTGTGAGTAACTTGTTCTGTGAGTGTTTCACAAGAGGAGCAAACATTTCCAATAAATTTTAACTTGATAAACGAGCGATGTCTTGTAATACGAGTAGTACGTGATGCTGAACGCCACATGATCACAACTGAGCCAATGGCTCCTCTCTCTTTCTCTCTCTACAGATTGTGATCATCTCCCATGCTCAGATGCTAGGTCTTGGGCCGCAGTGTTTGGCAGAAATCAGTGATTTTTCAGACCGTTGGAAGGTGGCCACAATTAGCATTTTTTTGTCACTTCAAAGCACCTATGGACAGTCCTTTGCTTTTCCATACAAGAGTAAGCTTAGGAATGTTTTGCTTCATTCTAGGTCAGGCTGCCTGCAGATATAGACCCTTTCCTCTGCTGCCAGTTACATAAAATACAGTATATGACAAGAGTTTATTAATACTGTACAGTAGTCAACATCTGCGCGAGCATATACAATGGCCTCCATGCCGAAAAAGGTTGAAAGAAAAGACAGTAAGAAGAAGGAGATGATTAAGAAGGAAATCATACCTTTCTTAGCATGCAATTTCAGCCACTCCCCTGCTTTGGATTCTGTCTCCCTCGCTCTCTGCCCCTCCCCTACTCATGCTCTTTCTCCCTCTCCCAAAAAATAAAAGTTAAAAACATAGCAATAAGCTAAAAAAACAAAAGCAAAAACACGTCTCATCGGGATGGGAAGCACAGGTACCTCCTGCCTGAGAGAGAGCAAGCTCTGGACTCCGACACAACTCCATCCCTCCCAGCAACTGTGGCCTCTCTGCTGTCAATTTCCTCATCTATAAAATGACAATAAAGTGCATACTGCCCACCTCAGAGCACCTTGTGCCAGTCAAACAGGGAGAGAACGTGAGCGTGCTGCACCTAGAGGATCTGCCTACAGGAGACCAGTCTTACCACAGCTCAGAGGAGCCTGAGTCATGCCAAGGCAGAAAGTTCCGAAGGAGAAAAACAACAACCAACATGCAAATACCCCTTGTACAGGACTGAGAAGGACACAAGCCTCGGGTGACACGGGGTGACACAGGTGCTGCCCAGCAAGGAGGAGAACAAAAACAGGTGTTGAGAAAGGAAGAAGCAAGAGACCCCTATGAGCAATGGTGTGGAAAGGACGTGAAGTCCAGAGGCTGAATGTAGAAAGAGCAATGCTGGGCATGGGGAGTGGGGTCTGTGTATGCATCCTTGCACAGAGACAGCTACGATGTGACACGTCAATCTTGAGTTTGGACTTGACAAGGCTTCCAGTGAAACTTCAGCTCCCTTATTCTCACTTAACTGTTCCTTTCCATATCAACAGAGGCCAATTCCATATATTTCTCATCGTCTTATTGCAACTCCTAATGGAATTGTTCTCCAGGACTGCATTCCTCAATAGTCAAGAGTAAAAGATTGTCTGTTTAGAGGGAGTGCCTGGTCATTTGATTACTTCAAAAAATATTTTTTTAGGGTTTTCTATGCAAGCAAAAGACCTTCAGAAGGCAAAAAATTTCTAGACTCTTCCCAGAACAAGCACTTCCAAATCCTGTTGGGATCAATGAGCCGAGGCCAAAACAAAATAAGACACTGACAGTGAACCCCAGCTCTGGGTCCTTTTTCCTCTAATATCATCCTAGCCTGAACAGAAAAGAGAGAGCGGCTGTTCCCACAAAGAGAGAACAGTAAATCCATTTAGCAGCTTAATCTATCCCTTCAACCATGTCCCTCCAAGTCTCTAATTCCTTTATATGGACCCATTTTTCTGTAATTATTTCAATGTGACTGAAGAAAGATATAGTCATCATGTAGCTTCCCCCTCCAAGTCTTCTATGTTCAATCAGCCAACAATTAAATTTTTGATAATATTGCATATGCTAATCCTTCCCCTCTCCCATGCCGGGTCTCTAAGCTGTGGGACAGCTTCCTTTCAGTAAAAATAGTAGGTGATGTGTATAGATGGATGTGCATAAAATGCCATCATAGTTCATCTTCTCTATGAAAAGAGTAACTTTTCTCAATTTTCTAAAATCATCATAATGATATAAAAGAAAGCCAGACCTCACCACATAATGTGTAAAATATTAAGATCCCCTCAGAAACTATTCATTTAAAAACTATTATTGTTGTTTTTATTAACTAAAAATTATTTAATGCAAGGAAATGCATTTGGCTGTTTGTAAGAACTGCCTCACAACCTTAAAGCATGGTGATTCCTGTGATTAGCCCAACTTACAGATGAGGAAACTGAGGCTTTGAGAATGGAAGAGCTAATATTTGCTTTTTAAAAAATTTTTTTTAATTTATTTTGAGAGCAAGAGAGAGAAAGCAGGGGAGGGGCAGAGAGAGGGGGAGAGAAAGAATACCAAGGAGACTCCACACTGACATGGGACTTGAACTCACAAACCATGAGATAATGACCTGAGCCTAAATCAAGAGTGGGATGCTTAACTGACTGAGCCACACAGGTGCCTCTGGAAGAGCTAATATTTGAATCTAGGACTGTCTGACTCCAGAGCCCAAACTCATAATGACTATGTCATAGCTACTAGTCTTATTTTCTTTCTCCCATGCCTCTCCCATAATGCTCATCCTTATTTTCTCCAAAATTATGCACTCCTTTGACAAAACTTTATTGAATACATGCCCGGCTGGAGGCTAGATGCTATAAGGCATTCCTGAATTCTCCATTTCTAGACTCGCATTTGTAGGACAAGCCAGATGCTCATGGTTTGGACCAATGTGACCTTAGACCAGAAAGGTACGTGTCCAGGCCTTTTCTGCATGACATGATGGTAAGTCACTGCTGCTAGGAGTTTGGCTCTGACCTTGTGTATTCTGATAGTCAACTCTGTCCCTTTCCCACACGAGTCTGTCTTGGAACACATTCAATATCTGCCTGGTCACTGAGGTACCCCAAGCACCCAGCACAGTGCCTGGTACAGAGTAGGCCCTGCCTGCTAGCTGCTGGTGGAAGAGATGAGGTCCTTCTGCTGAACACCAGGCTGACTGATGACCACGCCGGTTCCTGCAAGACACCTTACCTCTTCTTTTCCAGTCTTAACACCATCTCAGCAGGCTTCTTGGGACACTCTATCAGTCCCTAAAGCCCTTGATGCCAAGTGACTACCAGAATCCAGTCTGTTGCTATAATTTTCAGATTGCGTGCCTTGGCTGCTGGGGTAGGCCTTCTGGAGCACCTGCAAGGTGTGTTTGTTGGCACATACCAGGTCACAGGCTGAGGTCCAGCCCCTCCCAGCTGCCTTTTTGGCGATGTTAATTGGTCTTTGCCTAGTTTTATCGAGAAGTGTTTTTTATATGATTATATATACCAAAATGCTGTTTAGTGAGTACAGTACAGGTGAATCTGTCAAAATTCATTAAATGTACACTGAAGAATCATACAGTTCGTTGTATGGAAATTCTACTTCACTTTGCAGAAAAGTAATAGGACAGCATGGGTTGTGTGCAGATAGAATAGAAATCCTATGGTAGAATGTGGAAACAGAAACCTGCAAGAGAATGTGCTCATTCCACAAATATTCACTGAGTTCATACCATGTGTGTAGCCCAGGCTCTATTCTAGGCACCGGTGACAAGTGCAATCCAAACAAAGTCTTTCTCCTTGTGGTACCTACACTCTAGCAGAGGAGAGAGGCCCAGTACAAAAATAATTCATTCTGGGTCACCAAGCACTGTTGAACTCACCATCTTATCTGATTGTAGTAAGAAACCCCTGGAGCTGCACTACAGGTCTGCAGAAGCAGACCTAGTGTGCTCCATCTCTAAGCAAGCCCGTGTACCCCATCACTAAGAACAGTCAGTCCTTCACGTCGGTATATTTTCAAGATTTCTTGTATCTTGATTTACAGCATTTTTAAAAAAAGTTTTATTATGGAACAATATGTAATAATCTAAACACAACCAGATGATACACTTTGTCCTCTTTCTGTTACTCCTCATAAAACTCATGAAATCTGTTAGTGGTTCTCAAACCTTAAGAGTGCATCAGAATCGGGGTGCCTGAGTGGCTTAGTCAGATAAGTGACCAACTTCAGCTCAGGTCAGGATCTCACCATTTGTGAGTCTGAGCCTCTCACTGGGCTCTGTGTTGTGAGTGCAAAGCCCACTTTGGGTCTTCTGTCTCCCTCTTTCTGCCCTTCCTCCACTTATGCTCACTCTCTCTCTCAAAAATAAACATTTAAAAATACTTTTTAAAAAAGTGCATCAGAATCACCAGGATGGTTTGGTAAACATAGGTTGCTGAGTTCCAGTCCCAGGGTTTCTGATTCAAGATGTGTAGGCTGGGACCAGGAAATATGCATACCTAACAAGTTCCCAGGTGATGCTGATTCTGCTGGTCCCAGAAACACAGTTCAAGAATCATCGATCTAAGTTAAGCCTCAAATCAAACAACCCTAGAATCTCACTGGATTAATAGAATTTTGTTTCCTTATTAAGAATAAATGTTCTTCACAAGTTAGTAGAAAGGTTTTGTTTGTTGCAGTCAATTCAAAATCCAAGGCTCTGGAGCATTCTGTAACATCAGAAAGTAAGAAAGTGCTCAAAAAAAGATCAACAACAAAAAAAATCCAGTGTCAAAGGGACACAGCTGATAAATGAAAGTTTCCAATGGCCAAAGCCAGAACAATTTGAGTAACAAAATAAATAATGTAGTACTAGAGTATAACCCAAAGTATTAAAATACAATATCCCTGTGTCCATACTGATATAAATTAGAGAGAAAAGACAAATATCTTATGCAGAAGAATTACAAATAGATACTTTGTCCTCAAGGAGGAGAGTAACTCCCCCCTCCTCAAGTGTGGGCTGGGCATAGAGGCATTCTTCCAAAAAGGACAGTATAGAGAGGAAGTAAAGCTATAGTGGAAGAACCTGACAGATGCTACTTTAGCCACATGATCATGGTCAACATCAACAGGGACAAATCATGTTGATAGTACATATCCCTTTAATGGTGTCAGGACAATGATATTTTACCTCTATAGTCTTCCTCCCCCAATCCCAGCTTAATCATGAGAAAAACATCAGGGTATTGAAAGGCATCCTACAAAACACCCAATCAGTACTCCTCAAAACTGTCAAGGTCATCAAAACAAGGTAAGTCTGAGACACTGTCATAGCCAAGAGGAACCTAAGGAGACACTACAAGTAAATGCAATATGGTGTCGTGAATAGGATCCTAGAACTGAAAAGGACATTAGGGGGAAAACTAGTGAAAGCCAAGGAGTGTATCAACTTCATTTATCGTAAAAACAAAACTAACACACTGAGGCCCAATGAGCAGCCACCATCTCTAGAGATGCTGGTCACCTTGACAAGGGAAAAGTGCATCAGTAATAAAAGGCTTTATACTCCATCACTTTCAATGGCCATAACTAGTCAGATGGCCCCACTCATCCAGAAGAGGACACTGTCAGAACCACCATGTGCTCAGAGTAAAGGGAGTACGCAACTACTAGATGAACAGTACCAATGACTCCTGCAGCACCTGCTTTCCATCCTTTTGAAACAGAAACTTGGGTCACTTACACCTTGTTGTGCAGATTCTTTGGAGTCAACTTCTAGACTGATGGGTACAATAACCAAGCATCCTGCATGGTTTCCATACAGAGATTACTTATACTGTATCTAATTTTCTCTTGCTCCTCCAAGTGTCTCCTAGGGTACGTATCATAATCAGGGTTTCTAGTCTTTTTCTCCAATGATTCTTTGACCCCAAACCCAGCATATGATCCAACCAAGTCAGCTATTTGAGGGTTGTTGGGTGGTTTACTCAAAAGGCACAAATGAGTTTCAAGGCCTCACTCACTTGTTTCAGTAAAATGAAAAGGGCAGCCCCTTTTTCACATGAACCTAGTCAACCAATTTACAAACCAAGCCCTTGACACATCTGGTCTGAGCAGAAATCAGTATTTCAAACTTGGTGTGCTTCCCCCTTCCTCTCCCTGTACTCAACTCGGCTCTTAGTCTGTGTGTCTTCCTACAAACAGTTCCATTTTTTTTTTCTCTTCTCTTCCATATCCACCCTGTCCCCCCTAAAGCAAAAAACAACAAAAAATTAAACCAAACTTAATTCTCTTTTAATGCCTGGATCTTGATTGTTTTCATTTCTCTCTTCATGACTACAGGGAGAGTTTAAATTTCATTTTGCTTTCAACATGTCTGGGAAGTTAAACACATGACCATCAGTGTCAGTGGGCAATTCTGGTAACCTCTTCCCAAATGACATAGCTTGACCTTGAAATTGTCTACAAACTCCAAAAGTGTCTATCTCTTTCAGTAAACAAGTATTCTTTATATTCTTTATAGGCTATGAAACAGCCACAAGGTCTTGACTCTCTGTCATGGTTTTGTGGTGATTGTGGAGATAGGGGTGGGTGGGGGTGGGGTGTGTGTGTATGTGCTTTCATCTTCCTTTTTCCTTAATGTAGCAGTTTTTATAGCAGAGACATAATACGGTCAATCAGTACTGAAAACTATACAAAATGCACCCAAGAAAGAAATGACTGATGGTCTTATGTCAGCAAAGTATTAGTGTTCAGCCCTCCCTATGTATTCTTCACAGTTCAGAATTCTAGAAGTCGCAGCCTAAGTTTTCTGAATGTTGCCCAAAAATATAATCACATGAGGATCAGATGGTTTAACCCACTAAATGTACTTTTCTTAAATTATCTTTCTATATCAACACTAAGAAACTCTCATTTTTCTTAGCTGACTCCTACTTAAAACTATCTCCAGTTAGTTACAACAAATTTGCTCCAATGGTTTAGAAGTCTTAGCCTTCCCAAAATTATGGATTCTATTCTCTGGAGTAAGAGTATTCAACTCATTCTATATTTGCAACCAAGTTGCCATACGGAACAAACCGATTTAGAAGCTGTTGGATTAATAACTCATTCGTACACATATCATGTACTTTGGCCCAGGCTCTACCACCATCAACACTTTTCCTAAATTGGTGTTCCCAATCCCTTTATTAGAGATAATGAATTCATCTCATGGCTGGGCACAGATAGTGATTTCCATGGTCTCAACTGATATGAATCAATCCCCTGAGGGCTGGGAATATGTCTTAATTGTATACTTGTTCTTGAACAAAACTACTGCTTCCGTTTGATTTCTTCCCCCCTTTACTTACCCAAATGATTTTCATTCTTACCTCACTCATCAACTTGTCAATTGGAGAACAGGAGCTATTTCCTTTCTTTGTTTGGGATTCTGGCCACAACCCAGGCACCATTTTCCAAGTAATTAATGAGCCCTGCAATGTCCTGGCTTGTGACCACCAGCCTCTTCCTTTGTTATATTACACCTAGCCAGGAGAAGGACTGAATGCAAGAGCAGGCAGTGGGCTGCTGCTTAATGAAGAGCAAGCTGCTATTTTTAAGTGAAATACCCTAAGGTCTTTTACTTTTACCACATGGCAAAAGTATTTGCTTGCAGTTAAATCTTAGGCTCATGAAGAAAGCCCCAGAAGCACAACTATTTAAGAGTTATAGATTTCTAATACACTGTCAAGAGCTGAAACAGAGCACACAATCTGGGAGGGTGGGAACTCAAACTTTGCTCCCGCCTGCCCCCCCAAAGCTACTTTCCCTGCATGAGCAATGAGAAAACACCAGGATACCCAATTTGGGGGGAAGGGCAAAAAGAGGTCAAAAGATGAAAGTGGATTTTTTTGCTTTCCATCCTTAAAAGCAAGGGGATAAAATGTTGAGGATTTCTTTACCATGATGATTCATATATTCAAAAGATATGCTTTTAGTGTCTTCTAGGCATCAAACATTCATTTATTTCCTAGGGGCAGATGACTCATCAAACAGAATGTTCATCCTCAAGAAAGAGTTTAATGGAAGAACTGAAAAGAATGAATGAATGAATAAATGAATGACAGATGGTGATGAGTACTATGGCAGAAAAGAAAGCCAAGTATGTTAAGGAGAAAAAGGAATGGAAAGTCTAGAGGGTGGGCTGTTTCTATGAGGTGGTCAGGGAAGCTCTCTCTAATAAAATGACATTTGAGCAGAGAGCTGAAGAAAGTGAAAAAGCAAGCAATATGGGTATCCGGAGGAAAAGATTCCAGGTAGATGAAACAGCAGGTACAAAGGCACTGCAGTCAGCTACTTGTTTGTATGGTTAACCATTAATTACTCTAAAAGCTTAACAATCTCTGCAGAATTGAGTCATTATAGACAAAACCTCCTCTTTAAAGTCCCCAAACATTGATTTTACCATACTTGAAAAAAGAAAATCATTGAAAATGGGTTATATTACCCTCTGCCCTGTTAGAAACATGGTTCATAATTAAATCTTTTCTGATGACTCCCACGTGTATCATCTTTTATTCACGTACATATTAAGCAAGCACATAATCTATGCATAACTTTATACTTCTCCCTTACCTACTGAACACCTACTCCTCACTAGGTACCATGTTAGTTACAGAGAATACTACGATAAGCAAAGCAGAAAGTTCCTGTCCCCATGAAGTTTCCAGTCTGATGAGGGAGTCAGGCATTATCCAACTAATATACCTCTATATAAACTGAAATTAAAGCCCTGAAGGAGTGTGCAGGGACTATGAGAGCTCAAAACAGGGCCTAGGACCTTCTGGAAGATGAGGAAAGTTTTTTGTGAGGAAATGACTTGAAGGAGTTAATAAGAGGAGAGCATTCCAGGGAGCAGGAACAGTATGTGCCAAGGCCCTGAACAAATTGGGTTTGCTGCATTAAAAGAAAGCAATGGGTCTGGGTCCCAGAGAGTGAGGTGGAACAACAACAACAACAAAAATTAAGGAGAAGCCAGTAGTCTACATTAGACTGGAGATAAATGAACTCTTGATCTTCCTGATCCAAATGACTTTTCTGTTTCCACTCCATTATGGTGGCACTTAGCTGGTCACACCTACAAAGAAATCAGCAAACTGGGTGACTCATTAGGATTTTCTTTTCAAGAGAGCAAAGCACCTAAATAAAGAGCCTCACATTAGGCAGACAATGCTGAGAAGTCATCTGAGCAGCAGCAGCAGCAATTTGGGAGAACTTCAAGTGTGGTATTTAGGTTGGAGAGGGGAAGTTAGGAATCTGAGAACTGATCTCACAAACAAAAAGCTTTTATAACAGCCTGTCCTGGGTAAGACGGTAATGAGAGGACAAAGAGAAAAGTCGTCCTCCTCTTAATGCCAATGAAACCCAGGGATGTGACTTCTTAAAAAGGAGAAGGTGAAAAGAAGAATCTTAGTGCCAACGGGAGTGACTGTTCTTCATCTTTGCTAGAAATAGCTGAGAGTCTAAGTCACGCAAGAGGCCCTAAGGAAGGAGGTGCTTATAAATGAGCCTGAAACCAAATCATGCTGTGTAGACTCTTCTAGGCTCCTCTGAGAATCCTATTAGGACTTTATTCACCTGAAGATCACAGGTTCATAGTCACAATAAGATTAGGATAATATCTGTAGTTTGTTTTGTGTATGAATCCATCATAAACCTCATTCCTTCCCTTCACCATAGATTATTTAGGGGGGGCGGTCACCACCCTATACCAAGTAGGGGTAGGAAACCACAGCTTTTTGTAAAGGCTACCTTTCCGTAGGAATTAAGTTCAACTAATTTTAAGCTGAAGCAACAATGACTATTCCATAGTATAAAAGGCAAATTCCAACTGAACTTGGAAGTGCCCTCCACCATCACCTCCACCTCTTTTCCCTCCTCCCCCTCCCCCTTCAGCCCTCAGTTCATTTTCAGTATTCAGTAGTCTCTCAAGTTTTGCGTCCCTCTCTCTCCCCAACTCTCTTTCCCTCTTCCTCTCCCCCTGGTCCTCCATTAGGTTTCTCCTGTTCTCCTGTTAGACCTATGAGTACAAACATATGGTATCTGTCCTTCTCTGCCTGACTTATTTCGCTTAGCATGACACCCTCGAGGTCCATCCACTTTCTTACAAATGGCCAGATTTCATCCAACTGAACTTTTAAGATAAAACACAAGGTTTCAGGTACATGTCATACTTGTGGCTTCCCTACCACCACCAGACCTGATGGGGACGGGCAGGTACCGGCAGACTCCTCCATCGGGCATGGGTGGGCACAGTGCCGAGGGCCCCACAGGGCCTTACACAACTGTCAATGTCATGCTAAT
>NC_043704.1:93535512-93538092 GCF_006229205.1 Suricata suricatta | reverse complement strand
ATATTTCAACATATTGGCAGAATCACTAGGTCACCTGCAAGAAGCAGGGTAACTCTAACCTTTTATAACTGGTTAGAAAGAAGCAATAAAGCATGTTTACAGTATTGAAGGAAAAATGGCTTTAAAAGGGATCCTAAGAACTAGAGGCTGTAATTCTCAATTAAACCAGAAATATTTAAACATTTAATTAGATCACTGAACACTTGGATTGATCAGTCAGTTCCACCTTTCATCCTTCCAATAAATTATTCCTGCTTGTAGACAGCTCACTTCCAGATTGCACCATTTATTGTCATTGTGACCAAGGGCACGTCAAAGTTTCTAAGGTTCAGATTCTTCATCTGTGGAGCAGGGATACTAAGTAGTGAGTATCTATCTTCCTTATGATGTTGTGGAATGGAGCCTTTCCTATAATGGGCATAAGTACTATACATACACACTATACTTACGTGCTTGCACACCGGTACTGCCTCTACTGTTAAAAGAATGGGGTTCAGTCTATGAGCTTTAAAAAGACACATGAACCACAAGAACAGTCAAGAATTACCACCTAAAGTCCCTATTATATCTGTGAAACTTCTGAGCCCAAAGAGGACCCAGGATAAAAAATATAAAGAGGTTCTTCTTTAACAAACCGCCAAAAGAGTTCTGAATGTCACTTAACTTCTAAGGTTCAAGTCTAGAAAGGTAGTAGCATGTGACCTCAATATGCCCTTCCACAGCACATAAGCCCACAGGGCCGTGTTTTGCCTTATGTCGGTTCTGAGGCTGAGGTGTTTCGTTGGGATGCCCAGTCCTTTATCTGAGCAAAACTGATATTCGTTATTTCTTACAACTTTTATCCTAGAGGATTTTTGTAAATAATCTCCACCCTCCAAATCCTCCAAAAAGTATACATTAGTATAAAGAACCATTTTTCTAACAAAATCAATTTTTCAGGCCATATTTATATCATAGGGTGAACCAAGAGGAAAAGAAGTATCCTCAACTGATACTTCTTAGGGAGAAATCTAATTCAAATAATACATATAACTCAGTCGATTAAGAACACCAAATGGAAATATATGCTTTTATATATCTACTCTTACTTCTTTCTTTTTTTAACTAATATTCAGCACTACACAATTCTTGCTTCTACTCTACCCCAAAACAGACTAGGAAGAGGGGATTTTGCTCCCCCATACTTACTTTGGAAATAGAGAAGTTAGTTGAGCTCATGTGCCCACATACTCCCAGGACCTTAGCTGATCAGCTCCCTGAGCTGTGTCCTCATAGAAATCTAGAAAGAAAACCTCTCAGCTTTAACCAGGACCTCACAGATCTGAGAGGGCAGCTCCAGCAGAGCTCAGTGAACCAAGGCTACAGGCCCAGGAGTTGTGTATGTCACACCCTTCCTGAGAAGCAAGATCCTGAGTAAGACAGAGAAACCTCTGAAGGTTCATGTTCTGACTCAGGAGTGAGTATCATAATCCCAACTAATCTCCAGCTTTTATTGTTAGAATTACAACATAATGACCACAGACCTGCAAATACAAAGATGTTCCCTAGAAGAAGATATTTATAAATCATTTATCTGCTAAAGAGTTAATAATATCCAAAATATATAAAGAATTCATCTAACTCAATAACACATAAAACAACAACAAAATGTTACAAAATGGGCAGAGGACTGGGATGCCTGGGTGGCTCAGTTGGTTAAGCCTCCAACTTCGGCTCGGGTCATGATCTCACCATTCCTGAGTTTGAGCCCTACATCAGGCTCTGTGCTGACAGCTCAGAGCCTGGAGCCTGCTTCAGATTCTGTGTCTCCCTCTCTGTCTCTGCCCTGCTCCCCCTTGTGCTCTGTCTCTCTCTCTCTCTCTCTCTCAAAAATAAACAAAAATTTAAATATTTTTTTAAAAAAATTAAAATAAAATAAAATGGGCAGAGGATCTGAGTAGACATTTTTTGCAATGAAGACATACAGATGGCCAGAGGCACATAAAAAGAAGCTCAACATCACTAATCATCAGGAAAAGACAAATCAAAACCACAATGAGATACCACCTTATACCTGTCAGAAAGGCTATTCTCAAAAAGACGAGAAATAACAAGTGTTGACAAGGATGAGGAGAAAGGGGAACACTCATGCACTGGTGGTAGGAATGTGAATTGGTGCAGCCACCATGGAAAACAGTGTGAGGGTTCCTTAAAAAATTTAAATTAGAGCTTTCATATGATCCAGCATTTCCACAACTGGGTATCTAACCAGAGAAACCAAAAGCAATAATTGGAAAAGATATATGCACACCTACTGCTGAATCACGCTGTACACCTGAAACTAATATAACATTGCGCCAACTCTAAATAATACATGGGGACGCCTGGGTGGCTCAGTCAGTTGAGCATCCAGCTTTGGCTCAGGTCATGATCTCATGGTTCATGGGTTTGAGCCCCACGTCAGGCTCTGTGCTGACAGCTCAGAGCTGGGAGCCTGTCTTCAGATTCTGTGTCTCCCTCTTTCTCTGACCCTCCCCTGCTCACGCTCTCTCTCTTTCTCTCAAAAACAAATAAAAACATTTATAAAATTTTATTTTTTTT